>NC_133780.1:2926841-2988218 GCF_003597395.2 Chelonoidis abingdonii | reverse complement strand
GATGGATCTAGACTGTTCTCAGTGGTACTAGATGACAGATCAAGGAGCAATGGTCTCAAGTTGCAGTGGGGGAGGTTTAGGGTGGATATTAGAAAAAAACTTTTGCAATAGGAGGGTGGTGAAGCACTGGAATGGGTTACCTAGGGAGGAGGTGGAATCTCCATTCTTAGAGGTTTTTAAGGCCTGGCTTGACAAAGCCCTGGCTGGGATGATTTAGTTGGGGATTGGTCCTGCTTTGAGCAGGGAGTTGGACTAGATACCTCCTGAAGTCCCTCCCAACCCTGATAGTCTATGATTCTATGATTAGAGAGCATGGCAATGCATTTGACAAATTGTGTGCCATGTCCACCTCGAGTGGCTGGTAAGAGGATAATATCTTTGCCAATATTTTTGTTAGCATGATAACAATTCTGTCTCTTCCAGTTCTCCATAGAAATCTCCAATTCCTCTTGGAATTTTCCTAAATTCTTGGCCTCAACATCATCGGTTGATGTCACCTAGCAGTGAGCTCCACCATCTAATTATCCAGTGTGTGAAAAATTGTTTCAACTGATCAGTTTTGAAGTTCCCACCTTTCCATTCCATTGACGGTCCCTTTTGTGCTTGTGCTAGACACGGATCTACCTTCTCTATCCCATCCATTATCCTGTCCCTTGTACCCGTCTCCTCTCCAAAGTAACGGTCTCTGTCTTTTCAAGCTCTATTCACAGGAGAGTTTTCCCAGGCCCTTGAGTCTTCTCGTCACCTCTCCCTGAACCCCTCTAGTTCTACAATATCCTTTTCGAGACGGGGCGCACACAGTATTTCAGATTTTCAGCCTTTCACTACACCAGATCTCCTGTTGGCCATAGAGTCCTTCAGGGCAGAAGGGATCCAAATTGCTAATGTAAACAACAAGCATGAACCAAAGAGCAACAAAAACTCCTTGTTTCCTGTCTTTATACCTCATAAAAAAGAGGGGGCAACTCACCCACTGTATTTTTGTCCCTTTGCCAATCACACTGCAGGCTCCCTTTTAATTAAGACTAAAGGATTTATTATTTACTGATATCGTTTGTCGCTTCGGCGCTCTCTTCTGCCATTTTCTGGACAATCAGCAGCAAGACTGCTGTGTCGCCACCTACCAGGAAGGAACAGAAACAGTCACTCAGGGTGGGTTATTTTAATTACGCATTTCTCATTTAAAGCCGTCAGAACGTACCACGTGCCAAATGCAACAGACAATGCCCAGTCCAACCTCTCACTGTGTCCATCAAGGCGTTTTCAGTGCATCCGTCACCATGTGAGAACCACGGTTGCGACCTTCCCCAGCCTTAATATCCTCCAATACCCAACAGTCCCCACCCCTCCAATCAGCTGTTTGGCGCCGCAAGCCTGGGAGGTGGAAGAAGTGAAGCAGCAACTGCGCAGTGGAACCCCCGGGCTGCCGGTGGCATGCTGACCCAGGGGCATGGGTGGCAAGTCTGTAGAAATTTTGGTGGTGCCCAGAACCTGGCCCCCCAAACTCCACCCCTACTTGCCTAATGCTCTGGGAGGGGTTTGAGGGGGAGCTCTGGGGTGCAGGTCCTGGGCTGGAGATTAGGGTGCAGGAGGGGTGCAGGCTTTGGGATGGAGTTTGGGTGCAGGCTGGGGGTGGGGGTGTAGGAAGGGGTGAGGGGTGCAGGCTCTGGGAGGGAGTTTGGGGATAGGAGGGAGTAGAGGGGGATGAGGGTTGGGGCTGAGGGTGAGAGATTCATGATGCAGGAAGGGGCTCAGGGCTAGGGCAGAGGGCTGGGGTGTTGGATGAGGGCTGTGGGGCTGAGGATGAGGGGTTCATGATGTGGAGGTGTTCAGGACTGAGGCAGAGGATTAGGGTGCAGGGGAATGAGGGTTGGGGCTGAGGATGAGGGGTTCATGATGCAGGGCAGGCTCAGGACTGGGGAAGAGGATTAGGGTGCAGGGGGATGAGGGCTGGGGCTGAGGATGAGGGGCTCATGATGTGGGGGGGGCTCAGGGCTGATGCAGAGGGATTAGGGTGTGGGGGGATGAGGGGTTTGGGGTGTTGGACAGGCTCAGGGCGAGGGCGGAAGCACAGGGTAAGGACAGCCTGCCTGCCAGTAGGAGTGGGGGGCACTAGGCCTGGGCAGCGACAGCAGTTCTGGGGAGCGCTCTCCTCCAGCAACAGAAGCAGGCAGGGGAGAGAACTCGCTGCTTTCTGTCAGTGCAGGGGACCCCACGGGCGGGGGGGGGGGGGGACCCGCAGGGGGCCGGGGCCCGATCCAGGCAGGGCCGGGAGAGAGATCGAGCTCCAAATATTGCTGGAGCAAGGCCCCCAGCCCTGAATATTCCTGGAGCCCGAGCACTGCAAACATATAGAACCTGTCGCCTAAGCCCTGGGCTGCCGGCTGCTGCTGCAGTGCACTGACCCAGGAGACACCCTGGGCTGCCCGCTGCCGCTGCCGCCAGCAGCTCAGATTCCCTCTCTGTCCCAGCAGCAGCGGCTGCTCAACCATTTAAAAAAAAAAATTGGGGGGCGCTTTTTGGCGCCTCCAAATCTCAGCGCCCTAGGCAACCGCCTAATCCGCCTAAATGGTTGCACCGGCCCTGCCTGCATCCATCCATCCCACCTCCTCCCCACCAAAGCTCCCATCCTCCTTTATTGTAGGGACTCCAAGAAACTCCCCTCACTATGCCAGGGCTCTGTGTGCCCCCAAATTCCTCCTTCCCCAGATACAAGGTCCCCCATTCTGCTCCCATCCCAGGGCCTCTGTGCATCCCCCTCCCCACACACCAGCACCCCACAATGTCCCATCCCGCCACAGGGCTCCGTGCTCCCCCTCTCCCCACACTATCCCATCCCCCCACAGGGCTCTGTGCTCCCCCTCTCCCCACACACACTCATTTATCTCTGGGCGATCAATCACACAAGGTGCCAACCTGCCAAGCTCCCCAGGGACAGGGACAGAGCTGAGCTGGGGGCGGTGATGCTGGAAGGTGCTCCCAGCACCCGGCCCTTTGATCCCCAGACCATCCCCTGCCATCCTGCAACCGATCAGCTGCAGCTTCCCAGAGTCAGCCTGACACAGAGACACGCCACCGAGCCCAGCGCTGCCTCCTGCTTGGCTGGGCCCATTCACCCCCCTGAACGCACCTTTTCTCCTCCCTCGGATCCGCTCCCCCCAGGTGTCCAACCCCCAGTCCCTTCTCGGGTGTTTCCCCCACACCCCTGGGGGCTTGAAGGGGGTTTTCCCCCTCTCTGCCTCCAGCAACCACATCCCCTTAAGAAATCCACTAACCCCTCCCACCCCCTCAAATTTCCCCAGGACACAAGCCACCACTTACCCTGAGTCCACGCAGCGGCAGCGAGTTAAATGCATTGCACCTATGTCATGCAGCGAGCATCGCTAGGATCAGAGATTGACACACTGCTGCATTTTGGCCCCTCCTGCCTTTTTTCTCTTAAGCCCTCGCACTCCACCCATTAGCTGTGTTATACCAATAAAAACTAGCAGGATCTTAAAGGGGACAAGACATTTGTCACATTTATTGTAAATACCATAATAAAATAAAAAGATAACAGCAAACAATGTTGTTTGGTTACTTATTCCTATGATTATATATATATATATATATATATATATCCATTCACACAATCATTCATACAAGTTCTGTGTAGATATTATAGTTACCAGCCTAAAGTTGCTTGTGACAGAATACTGGCCAGGTACTCTGTACACAAGAGTGGAGCCGAGTCCGGGTCAGGTGCACCTGATGCTCCTGGAGGCTGGCAGCAGAACCATAGACTCAAAGTCCTCAGTCTTTCAGAGTCTCCAGCTTTATAGGATTTTCCCCTATGTTAGTTCATGGGAGTTGCCTTCATTCTTCTGTTTTTAAATCATTCAGCAGGTGGCTGGTCCATGTTGGCAGCAGAATGTTACCCAAGTCTCTCATCTCACCCTTCTTTTTTACAGGCTTTTAGTTGGATTCAAAGTCTATGGTCTTCCTGTGTCATGCTGCCTTTGGGTTTGGATTGATCACCCTATCAACTGCAGGTGTGACTTTCAGCTTGAACCTGGCTTTGATCTTTCTTCTGTGTTCTTTGTCCTTTTCTTTAGGGTGGATGCCTTTTTACTTTGTTTAGGCTGTTGTCTAGGTCTTCAGCGTTGGTAGGTGAACTTTATCTCATCAGGACAGGCTGGGGCTGGAGGTTGATCCATTCATCCATACATGCCTCATTCACACATCTAAACTAACTAATAGATTACAGCGGGTTTGCATAAATAAGTGGAGGAAGCCTTTACAAGTGGACTGAGTGTTTTAAAATGGGGTTTGAATTACAATATGGCAAAACATGAACAGAAGTTAAACAGTAGGCAAGTTTAGCCGAATGGGTGAACAGAAGTTTACATTAATAAAGTGAACAATTAAAACAATTTCATTTATCAAGTTCTACAGCTGTTCAGGTGACGAGCTAGGAAATCGGGAGGGTGTGAGTGAAGCTGGGAGATGACATGGATTTATCTTCTATATCTCTGCTAGCCCTGCTGCGTATGCTGCTAAGCACTGAGATTAAATTGCCTAGGAGCTTTCATTTCCTGGGATTGGATCAGTGTTACCACAGCAAAAAAACAGGTGGAAATCAGGCAAAACCAATTAATAATTTTTCTGGCGTAAATACTCGGGGATTTGTTTTTGACGGAGACGGAAAGGACAGGAGGGGAAATATTCCAGAGTTCATAGATTCAGAGGACTGGAAGGGACCTCGAGAGTCATCGAGTCTCCAGTCCCCTGCCCTCACGAGCAGGACCAAATACTGTCTAGACTAGTGGGTCCCACCTTTTCGCTGGCAACGCCTCTTGATGACACCGCTTGCCGCTGACATTTCGGCGTGGTGCTTCCACCGGGGGCCAGGTCTGTTCCCCCGCTAGAGTTGGCGCAGTGCCCCGCCGGTTACCATTGGCTGCATCAGGCACTGTGTTGCGGGATCCCCGGTCTGACCCTCTCTGATAGACATTTATCAACTACTCTTAATATCTCCAGAGATGAGATTCCACCAACCTCCCTAGGCAATTTATTCCAGTGTTTTAACTACCCTGAGAGTTAGGAACTTTTTCCTAATGTCCAACCTAAACCTCCCTTGCTGCAGTTTAAGCCCATTGCTTCTTCTTCTAGCCTTAGAGGCTAAGGTGAACAAGTTTTCTCCCTTCTCCTGATGACACCCTTTTAGATACCTGAAAACTGCTATCATGTCCCCTCTCAGTCTTCTCCTTTCCAAACTAAACAAACTCAATTCTTTCAGCCTTCCTTCATAGGTCATGTTCTCAAGACCTTTAATCATTCTTGTTGCTCTTCTCTGGACTCTCTCCAATTTCTCCACATCTTTCTTGAAATGCGGTCCCCAGAACTAGACACAATACTCCAGCTGAGGCCTAACCAGTGCAGAGTAGAGCGGAAAAATGACTTCTCGTGTCTTGCTCACAACACACCTGTTAATGCATCTCAGAATCACGTTTACTTTTTTTGCAACAGCATCACACTGTTGACTCATATTTAGCTTGGACACCCCCAGATCCCTTTCTGCCGTACTCCTTCCTAGACAGTCTCTTCCCATTCTGTATGTGTGAAAGATTAATGCTTTGAATTCTGTTCATCAATGCGGTTTGCTGCAGGACTGAAAGGGAACTCAGAACACAAGGTCACATGTCTCTAATCCCCAAAACAACCTTTTCATTTGAGCAAACAGTTACTGTTATAAACTTAGAACTATTGGCCTATAACTGTTTACATTTAATAATTGGGCTGCACCAGTTGTAGCGCCTACACTCAACTTCATCTTTTCTCCTGTTTCCGTTGTTTTAAAATTTTGAATACTCGTGTTCTGAACCGTATTCTGTGACAGACTTTCATTTTCTTCCCACTTTAGTGTGTCAGATCTCGAAACCGTTATCTGCTAACAGCTTGTAATGTGTACACAGTGCGTGCGAGATTCAGCAGTACGTTCAGAGCTTGCATTCATGCCTGTTTGTTTATTGTGTGTGTCTTCTAGACAAATACATGGCCTTACTTCAACAGGCAGCTTTGCATATACGCACAGACTAATGTACGATCATAATACATAGATTGCGCACAATGTATTGTATTTTCCTCAGAAAACAAGTTATTTTTTACATATATGAATGATACAAAAGTAGGGTTAAAAGATCAGAAAAAAAATGAAAAATGTTTTTTGTAAAACCCAGAATTTTTTGGTAAAAATCAGTTTAAACTGAAAACGAAAGGGCTTAAGTATGACTCTGAAAATTGGGTTTCTATCCTTGTCTCAGCCCCCTCCCTGCTGCGTGACCTTGGGCCCATCTCTTCCCCTCCCTGTCTTGCCTATTTGGATAATAAAGTCCCCTGGGCAGGGACTATGCTGTGTCTTTTGCTCTTTGCACAACAAAATAGCGTGTAGCATCCACACAGGCACAGGGGAGTTCCCAGTCACTGTGTTTACTAACTACACACCCAGACGCCAGGATCAGCTACACACGGTGCCTCTCCAGCTGCGTCTGCCTCAGGACAAAGTGAGCGCCATTAACTGAGTCAGTCCAAGCCCTGGCTGTTTAGGTCACAGAAAAACCCATCCTCAAAAGGTAACAAAAGTTTCTCCCCTGCTCAGTAGTTTTTATACCAGCCCTGCACTGAGATCACCATCCCCTAGCCCACCCGCCGGCAGAGTCTGAGAGCAGCTGGTTTACAGCTTCCTCTTCCAGAGCAGCTGTATGTACCTGAACCCTGATTTAAATCATTCCCTCCCCCCAGGTCACTGAGAGCCACAGGACAACAAACACCAGATCCTGTCTGGGATGGAGGTGTGGCCACCCACTTGGAGTCAATGGGGCCAGATCTCCAAGTGGGTGGCCATACCTCCATCCCAGACAGGCCAGCTTCAGGGTTTTTGCTGCCCCAAGCGGTGGGGGGGCAGGTGGGAGAAAGTGATTGGCGGCACTTCGGCGGCAGCTCCACTGCACTGCTTTCTTCTTCGGTGACACTTTGGCGGCAGGCTCTTCCCTCTGAGAGGGACCGAGAGACTCGCCGCCGAATTGCTGCCAAAGAGCTGGACGTGCCGCCCCTTCCCCTTTGCCGCCCCAAACACCTGCTTCGTTCGCTGGTGCCTGGAGCTGGCCCTGATCCCAGACACCCAGCTGGTCTGAAGGAGAACTTAACCCAGTTTTCCTCTGTCCAGGCTAGATTACTAGCTGGGATTAAGTGACTGCAGTGCATCTAGGCTGAGTTACATGTAATTTTACATAATTAGACTGTGGAACTCATTGCCACAGGAAGACGTCAGGGCTAAGAACTTTGCAACATTCAAAAAGGATTGGACGCTTTTATGCATAAAAAGAGACCCCAGAGTTACAATACTTAATGCTAACGAATTGTGGCAGGGAACCTCCGGGTTCAGGGCATAGCTCAGTCTAACTCTTAGAGACCAAGGTATGCCCTGTTAGGGGGGACAGATTAACCCACATCTCCTGTTGCACTTACATTTGCCTTTGAAGCATCAGTTACTGGCCAGAGGCAAGGCCCTGGGTTAGATGGATCTTGGATCTGATCTGATCCAGTCCAGCAATTCCTATAGGAACTGCCCCAAGTATAACGGATGCTGTGACTTCTGCCTGAGTCTGCAGACAGCCTGAAACAATCGCTCTGAGACATGAACTATTCTCCACTAAGCGAGATGATGCCTTAAATATTAATGTTGTGAGTTATGTCACTGCTCGTTAATGCCTGGGAACAAGGAGAGGGACAATTAATGTTATGAAAATCCACATTAGCAATTCTTCTAATGAGGAATGATGAACTACCTGGAGGAGGGGGCAGGCACGGAGTGTGTCTCAATTAAGATGCGGAGGCTTTTAACACCACTTGCTTTGGTTACCAAAGGTTAACAATTAGTTTCATTTCCCTGACTGGGAACACGGGGAGTCGGGCTGGGTTTTGAACCAGTTTAACTAAAAGGATTTAAAAATGCACCTTTTGTGAAACCAGCACAACTTGATCCCAGAACAAAGCCAAAGTCTCTGGACGTGTTGAGCAGTTTTGGCCAGGAACAGCCATGTTGTGAAGAAGGCTGGCTCGGCACTCGAGCCGTTGCCATGGTACCTGGAAAATTTAGATTTAATTCCTGACTCCACCACACACTCCTGGTGTGACCTTAGCCAAGTCAAAGTCTCTACAGCTCAGGTCACCCGACTCTACAGGGCAGGGAGGATTGTCTCTTCCTGTGTCTGTGCTGCACCCAGAAAAACGTGGCCCTGATCTCAGTTGTGGTCTCTCTCCAGGTGCTACAGCTGTTAGTAACGGTTCACCCCAGCAGGGTGTGCCTAGTGGGGAGCTCAGTACAGCAGAGTGCCAGATCCCAGCAGTGCAGAGAAGTCCCCAGCTCCAGCCCTGGGGGGTCTCCATGAACCCCAACCATTCCCAGTAAGCGATGGATGAATCCTTACTGTGGCTGGCAGAGATGAGAGGAACCAATGCTCTGAACACCCGGACATCAGCTTATAACAAATCATCAGCGTAGCCGCTGCTAACCCAGCCCCCCAAGGCAGGCGGTTAGAGGGGAAAAAGGAGCTGTCCCCATAGGCACCTCTGTCCCAGTGCCATGTCCCTCCAGGGTCCCTTTTCCCAGGGACGATCCAGCAGCCCCTGGCCGATACTCCAGATAGAGCTCTGATTTGTGTCTGTGGTCTCACGAGGCCCTTTCTGCAGCATCCTCCTTCCATCCCATGTGCATTTGCCCCACTCTGCACCAACCATGTCACTGCCCCCCCGCATCCACAGCATTCCCCGTCTCCTTGTGCAGCTCTCTGAGCAGAGTGACGCAGCAACCTCTGCTGGCTACATCCTGTCCCTCCAGCTTGGAGCCCTCAAACCCATTCAGAGGAGAGGGCTGGGTTCACAGAACCATAGGGTTAGACAGGACCATAAGGGTCACCCACTCTAACCCTCTGCCAAGATCCAGGATTTGTTGTGTCTAAACCATCCAGGACAGATGGCTCCAGCCTCCTTTCGAAAACCTCCAGCGAAGGAGCTTCCACCACCTCCCAAGGTGTCTGTTCCATTGCCCTGCTGTTCTTCCAGTTAGGAAGTTTTTCCTGAGATTCTGCCTCTGTGGCAAGACAGAGCAACTTTTCTCTGTCTTTGTTACGGCAGCCTTTCAAGTATTTGAAGTCTGCTCTCAGATGCCCCCTTATATCGTCTTTTCCAAACTAAACATACCCAGTTCCGTCAGCCTTTGCTCACAGGGTTTGTGTTCCACCCCTTGGGTCATCTTTGTCCCTTGCCTCTGGATCCTTTCCAATTTCTCTACATCCTTTCGATACATCGGTGACCCAAACTGGACACAGTCCTCTGGCTACCACTTCGCTGTCTTGGCCTGACCCCTTTTCCCCACCCCTCTTCTTACAGGACTTCCCACTGGGTGGACCTACGCTCTGACACCCCTGAGCATGGCCCTGAAGACACACTCAGAGATTCTCTTACCTCAGGGCCCACTGAATTTCCCCCCAAGGGCATCCCACCAGTGGGAGGCTTTTAAATCCTGATCCCAACCGCTGACGCTTCCCAAAGTCCTTTGGCCTCTGAGCCCATCGTCCTGCTTCCACCAGTGACATTGCAAATCACTTTAGCAATCCGCTGAGACTCCATCCCCTGCAAACTTCCTTCTGCAGACAAAGCACAGACTGCACTGACTCAGGCTGGCAGCTAATTGCACAGAGATGAATGTAGGGACAGCCCCATTCAACGCACATGTTCCGTAGGATCCAATTGAGTCACTGATACATGCAGCTCCTCCTCTTTTCTGCTCAGACCTCCTGCTCCTCCCCAAACACACACCTCATACAACCTGTTGGTTGCTCAGAATGAGATGCGGTGGATCGTGGTAAAAGGGAAGTAGCTGAGGCTGAAGAGGGAGCTGTTGCAGCACAGATGGGGTGGAATCATTTCACTGCTAATTAACTTGCTTTCCCCAGCTCACCCTGGAAGGATGCCCTGCAATCTGCTCACTTCAGCCCTAGAGCAGGTTGCTTTCTTACCACCAGAATTTTCTGATGGAAATTTAGATTCAGTGAAACGAGGGTTGTTTTTTTAATGGAAATTTTCTGGTTTCCCTGAAAAGTTTTGACTTGTCACTGAAGAGCAAATTTGAGCCAAAACCTGAACATGCTTCAAATCTCAGCTGATTTTTTTTTCATTTGGTTTACAGCAGTTTTTTAAGGGGGGAAAAATCAATATCAGATAAAAAAATCAGTTTTCTGTTGCCGACCTGAAAACAAAACATGGTGGGTTTTTCCTGTTTTTCACAAAACATCAATTTTTTTCCCCTTGAACATTTTGACAAAAATTATTTTTCCCTCCAGTTTCATGGGAATTTTCCCCAGGAGAGGAAAGATATCCTGCTAGCCCTAGCTGCAAGCCAAAGTTGTGTGTGTAAGAATTAAATCATTGTCAGTGTTGCCAACTCTCAATTCTATCACAAGCCTCACAATATTTGGCGCTTTTCTTAAGGCACCAGCTCCCAGACTCATGTGATTACATAAGAATCTAAGCATTTGTTTTATAACACAAATTCGTTGCCTGTTTGGTTGAAAACATGATCAGAGTGGGCCCTAAATGCCCAGAAACCATAAGTCAAATAAAAGTACCCTCTAAAATTTTTAATAAACCCTCAAAATTTTGAAGCCAATTTCATTATTCGGGGACCCGATCCATGATTTTTAAACACTTGGGGTTGACAATACTGATTACGGGCTACATCAGTATGTGGTCTGGTTACCTTCCATCTGTACTATGGCAGTGCAAACAATCTGAGCATGAAGTCAGCTCCCACAGGACAGTATAATGAGATTTCAAAGCCCGACATCATGTTTGCTTAGCAATGGGGATTCCCATCCTCTGCTCTCTGCACTGGCTCCCCAGAGAATATCACATCAAGCCTAAGATCTCACAATGCACTTTTTCCCCCACTCTGAACTTTAGGGTACAGATGTGGGGGACCCACATGGACCCTTCTAAGCTTAATTACTAGCTTAGATCTGGTAACACTGCCACCATCCAGAAGTTAGTGTCTGGAACACTTTGTCCCCCCAAAACTTTCCCCTCCCTGGGCAGCCTTGAGAGGCTTCACCAATTCCCTGGTGAACACAGATCCAAACCCCTTGGATCTTAAAACAAAGAGAAATTAACCAACCCCCTTCCTTTCTCCCCACCAATCCCTGGTGAGTCCAGACCCAATCCCCTTGGATCTTAAAACAAGAAAAAATCAATCAGGTTCTTAAAAAGAAAGCTTTTAATTAAAGAAGAAAGCGTAAAAATCATCTACCTGTAAATCAGGGAATGGAAAAATTACTTGTAACAAGGTACCTTAGGTTTTAACCCTCCTGCTTGCCTGTAACTTTGGAACCTAGGCCTAAGGGGTTTCCTCTGGGCTATAATTGAATCTATCAGCCAAAAAAGGGACACTTTATCAAGTTGAGAAAAAACAAACACATAAAACAACCGCCTTGTCTGGCTATTAACCTACTATTTTGAAACATGAAAGACTGATTCAGAAAGGACTGGGAAAGCCTGGAATTGATGGTCCCGTCCCTCTCGCAGTCCAAAGCGAACAACGACAACAACAGCCACCAACAAAGCACTTTCCTCCACCAAGATTTGAAAGTATCTTGTCCACCTATTGGTCCTCTGGTCAGGTGCCAGCCAGGTTCACTGAGCTTCTTAACCCTTTACAGGTAAAAGAGACATTAACCCTTAACGATCTGTTTATGACAGCACTTAACGAATTGGGCCCAGGGCAGCTAAAAGCTGAACTCCACATCTCTACCACAATAGAACTGTCTGAAACACAGGTTCCATATATACAGCTGGGTGAAATTTTAAAGCTTTTATCTCCTTGAGATAAATGCAGATCCAGCAACATCAGAATATTTGGCAAATTCATCTTGGTTTTGCCAAATTGTCTCAGCACAAATAACAAACCAAAATTAACTCCAAAAAAGCCAAAATGTTTCATTTTTTGACCTTTTTTCAACAAAATATTTGGATTCTTTTGGTTCAAAGTGACGTGTAGTTTCAAAAACTTCCTTTCGTTTTATTGAGCAAATGCTTAAAATGCTCAGAAGAAAAAACACCATGGTTCATTTTGGATCCAACAAAATGTTTAATTCGATCCCAAATTATTATTTTTTTCAATGTTTTGATTCATCAAAACTTTCAAAAAGTTTCATTTTTCTATGCATCCGAAGAAGTGAGCTGTAGCTCACGCAAGCTCATGCTGAAATAAATTTGTTAGTCTCTAAGGTGCCATGAGTTCTCCTGTTCTTTTTTCATTTTTCAGTTCAACCCAAAATAAATGTTGTTATTTTTCAGAATGCCCAGACATGGTTCAGAATATACCAAAACAAATCCATTGTTTGCCCAGCTTTATCTGCATCTCACTGTGCGCAAGACAGAGGTTTCTCAGGATACATCTGCAGTGCAAAAAACCCCGCAAAACTGCAGCCGTGAGCTCTCCCAATTTTATAGGGACAGTCCCGATTTTGGGGTCTTTTTCTTATATAGGCTCCTATTACCCCCTACCTCTGTCCCAATTTTTCACACTTGCTGTCTGGTCACCCTTCGCAAGTCTCAGACCCTGCGTCTACAGACTCAGGTTTGTGGGCCTTGTGCAACAGGGCTAAAAAATAGCCACATAGATGTTCCCGCTCAAGCTCTGAAACCCAGCTCGGGGCAGCTCTCAGACCCTGAGCTCCAGCCCAAGCGGGAATGTCTTCACAGCTATTTTTAGCCCTGTAGTGCGAGCTGGAAACTTGCTACCGCACATTTCGGTTTTTGCAGTGTAGATGCACCCTTGGGGGGTGGACAGGCTGTGGAACGAAGTCCAGCAGGCCCTACAAGCTGCCCCAGGCTCAGCACTGAGGGTAACTTCGACCTGCCTTCACTAATACAAACGTAAGCCCGGCTGGTAGAAATCAACCTGGAAAGTTCCCCTTTCCAGTAGAGGGGAGCGTGTGTCCATGCGGTGCCCGTTCACACCCCTAAAGCGATGCAGAGTGTGCTGAGCGTTGGCAATAGCCGGGCTCTCTTAACCCCTGAGGTGCCCCGCGAGCTAGAAGAGAACTTTCCCCAGGGGCAGATGATCTGATAGCTGCAGGGACGGCCCCTTCCTCGGAAGCAGCTGGCGCTGGCCACCGCAGAGACAGGATACCAGGGCCACCCAGAGGATTCAGGGGGCCTGAGGCAAAGTGGGGCAGCTGCAGTGCTTGTACTCACCCGGCAGCGGTCAGGGTCTTCGGCGGCATTTCAGCAGCTGGGGTCCCTTCAGTTGCTCCACGTCTTCGGCAGCACTGAAGGCCCCTCCACTGCCGAAATGCCGCTGAAGACCCTAACCGCCACTGCGCCAGGGCTCACGGGACCCCTGTGGGGCAAATTGCCCCACTTGTCCCTTGCCTCCCCAGGTGGCCCTGCAGGATACTGGACCAGGAGACGACATAGCCTGGCAGTCCCTGGGAACAGGGCCGCCAGGGGGGACAGAGGGGGGCAAGTGGGGCAATTTGCCCCAGGCCCCCACGAGAATATAGTATTCTATAGTATTGCAACTTTTTTTTATGGAAGGGCCCCTCCGAAATTGCTTTGCCCCATGCCCCCTGAATCCTCTGGGCGGCCCTGCCTGGGAAACTAGAGGTTACTTGCCATCAAGTGATTTGTGTTCTCTGGCTGAATTGTCTCTGCAGAGCTGCCACGACCCCCACTCCCAGCCCCCTAACGGTGAGAGTTACAGACTGTGCCTGGAGTGAATGAGCAGCTGAGACACAGGGTCATTCTACAGGGCCTGGGGGATTTCCCGGGTCTGAACGAGCTCTCCCCTGACATCTAGCATGAGCTGAGGGGGAAAGACCTCAGCACCAGATGGTATTTGCATAGACACACTCACTCTGCACAGGTAGTCAGCAGATGCAGCTGGGTCACCAAAGTGATCGATTCCGGCTGGTGCTGGATTACAAACCCCTTTAGTCTGTACTTTGACCCATCAGCCTTTTACCCTCAATCGAGAATATTGCAGATTATGTATTCCTTATGCCACCCGATCTTAAACCAAACTTTGCACCCTCAATAATCTGTATGTTATTTTCTGATAACCAGAAACTTCTATGTTTAAACTCTGTACCATTAATTTTTTTTTTTAGCATCATCTTAATAAATTTTTTTAAACTTGAGTAGAGGGGTAATGAAAGTGGTTTTCCTGCTTGTGTGAGTAAAGGGCAGCAGAACTGTGCTTAGCCTGCCTCGTGCAAGGAGGTCACCCTCAGTTAGACCTCACTCGCTAAATCAGCAATAGGAACGGTAACCTCCCCCTCCCCCATGAAAACAGAGAGAGGGGGGGATGGGTGCTTCTAATTGGCAGTGTGGGGTTTTGCTGATGGGCTTGTGTTTACACATAGCGGTAATCCTTTAATGAAAATGCTCCTATGCTAATGGGAGGAGAGAGTTCTCAAATCAGTGTTGTTAACCTAACTCCTCCAGAGGTGGCACCTATGTTGGAAGAGAGAAATTCTCCTTTTGACACAACACTGTCTACTCGGGTGGGGGGAGTATGTCAGAGTTACTATGTTGTTTGCGGAGGAGGGGAATTTTTTTTTTTTTTTACATCCCCTTAGGCCTGGTCTACACTGGGAGGGTGGGGGTCGATGTAAGATACGCAACTTCAGCTATGGGAATAGCATAGTTGAAGTCGACGTATCTTATTTTGACTTACCTCCCGTCCTCACAGCACAGGATCAACAGCCGCGGCTCCCCTCATCGACTCCGCTACCGCTGCTCGCACTAGTGAAGTTCCAGAATCGACGGGAGCACGTTCGGGGATCGATATAGATTCATAGATTCATGGACTCTAGGACTGGAAGGGACCTCGAGAAGTCATTGAGTCCAGTCCCCTGCCTTCATGGCAGGATCAAATACTGTCTAGACCATCCCTGATAGACATTTATCTAACCTACTCTTAAATATCTCCAGGGATGGAGATTCCACAACCTCTCTAGGCAATTTATTCCAATGTATAACCACCCTGACAGTTAGGAACTTTTTCCTAATGTCCAACCTAAACCTCCCTTGCTGCAGTTTAAGCCCATTGTTTCTTGTTCTAGCCTTAGAGGCTAAGGTGAACAAGTTTTCTCCCTCCTCCTGATGACACCCTTTTAGATACCTGAAAACTGCTATCATGTCCGCTCTCAGTCTTCTCTTTTCCAAACTAAACAAACCCAATTCTTTCAGCCTTCCTTCATAGGTCATGTTCTCAAGACCTTAAATCATTCGTGTTGCTCTTCTCTGGACCCTCTCCAATTTCTCCACATCTTTCTTGAAATGCGGTGCCCAGAACTGGACACAATACTCCAGTTGAGGCCTAACCAGCGCAGAGTAGAGCGGAAGAATGACTTCTCGTGTCTTGTTTACAACACACCTGTTAATGCATCCCAGAATCACGTTTGCTTTTTTTGCAACAGTATCACACTGTTGACTCATATTTAGCTTGTGGTCCACTATGACCCCTAGATCTCTTTCTGCCATACTCCTTCCTAGACAGTCTCTTCCCATTCTGTATGTGTGAAACTGATTGTTCCTTCCTAAGTGGAGCACTTTGCATTTGTCTTTATTGAACTTCATCCGGTTTACTTCAGACCATTTCTCCAATTTGTCCAGATCATTTTGAATTTTGACCCTGTCCTCCAAAGCAGTTGCAATCCCTCCCAGTTTGGTATCGTCCGCAAACTTAATAAGCGTACTTTCTATGCCAACATCTAAGTCGTTGATGAAGATATTGAACAGAGCCGGTCCCAAAACAGACCCCTGCGGAACCCCACTTGTTATACCTTTCCAGCAGGATTGGGAGCCATTAATAACTACTCTCTGAGTACGGTTATCCAGCCAGTTATGCACCCACCTTATAGTAGCCCCATCTAAATTGTATTTGCCTAGTTTATCGATAAGGATATCATGCGAGACCGTATCAAATGCCTTACTAAAGTCTAGGTATACCACATCCACCGCTTCTCCCTTATCCACAAGACTCGTTATCCTATCAAAGAAAGCTATCAGATTGGTTTGACACGATTTGTTCTTTACAAATCCATGCTGGCTATTCCCTATCACCTTACCACCTTCCAAGTGTTTGCAGATGATTTCTTTAATTACTTGCTCCATTATCTTCCCTGGCACAGAAGTTAAACTAACTGGTCTGTAGTTTCCTGGGTTGTTTTTATTTCCCTTTTTATAGATGGGCACTATATTTGCCCTTTTCCAGTCTTCTGGAATCTCTCCCGTCTCCCATGACTTTCCAAAGATAATAGCTAGAGGCTCAGATACCTCCTCTATTAACTCCTTGAGTATTCTAGGATGCATTTCATCAGGCCCTGGCGACTTGAGGCATCTAACTTTTCTAAGTGATTTTTAGTGGTATGTCACAATATATCGATCCCAGATAAATCAATCGCTACCCGCCGATTTGGCGGTCTGGACGTACCCTGATATACACAGGCACTAGCTTCTAATTTTCCCCAGGGGTGCTCAACCCCTGTTCAGCCCCAAGCCCGGCCCCCTCCCCACCCGCAATACCCACCCCCACTCCACCCCTTCTTCTAAGGCTCCATCCTTGCCCCTCCCTAAGCATGCCCCATTCCTGCTCCTTCCCTCCCTCCCCGTGCCACCTTCACACCAGAACAGCTGTTCTGCGCATGCAGGAGGCGCGGGGAGGGAGGGGGAGAAGTTGACAGGCAGGCAGGAGTGTGGAGTTCAGGGAGAGAGGGGAGCTTGGCTGTCGATGGGTGCTAATCACCTGCTGATTTTTCTCCATGGGTTCTCCCTGGCTGAAGCACCCATGGAGCCGGCGCCTGTGCCAATGTAGGTCTGCAGTGTAGACTTGGCCTAAGTCCTTGATGTCCTTTGACCTGCCCCCTCTCCACCGTGTAAGGAGAGTGCGGGTAAGAGTCAGTGCAGTCTTTGGTCGCGTTCAGTGTTCCCTGGACTGAAATCACCAATAACCAGGTTGAGGTGCTAAGCCTTAGACCCGCTGTGGGGCAGTGAAAGGCACGGCCCAGCCGGCACAAATGGTGAGGTGCCCGGCTAATCGCTGAGATCACCGAGAGCCAGGTGAAGCGGTGGGACCGCAGGACATGGCATCGCACAGTGCCATAGAGCGGCGGGCGGCAGCAGAGAAAGCCATGGCCCTGGGGTCGATGATGTCACAGTGGTCAAGAGTCACAGAGTGAACAGTGGCCCGGCAGTGAGCAGCTAATGCAGAGTGAACAGGGCAACTGTGAGCCCGGTTGCAGCAGCGGGGGGTGGGGGGAGGGAGGTGGCCCCGTCTGAACTCTGGGCCTTCCCTGGCCAAGGCCAGTGACTGAGTGGGATGCGATGGAGGGAGAGGGAGGGCGATGCGTTAAAGGATCATCTGTGAGTCGGGCTCTCACACTGCCAGGTGAGCCACTGAGGCGAAGGCCACTGCCCAACATAGCCTGGGGGGGGGGCGGTCTGCTTATGGTGGCAGGTCATGGCAGGCGGTTGCCCTAAATTAACACTCGGTTCCCTTTTCATAAACGTTCTAATTTCATATACACAGACTTTGTGCTTGCAAAAGGGGAAGTTCTGCCTTGCACAGACACCTGGGGGTGTGGTACGTTTTTGCAGAATGCTGGGTGGGGGCTGGAGCCGGTTCTGGTTTGTAGGGTTACGAGGAACCGCTCGATATTGAGCCCAGCCCTTGTTGCTGTCAACTTCCCCAGGCAGAAGTGAGATACTGGTAGATCCTCAAGCACGACAGGGTGTTGAGACCTCATTCCTTCCTTGTAGGAGAAAACACACCCAGGCAGCTCTGCATGTCCAACTCTGCCGAGCTCCATCCATCCACCCAGCCTGGGACCACGTGGATCCATCCACTCAGCTCTGCAGTTGTCTCTCTTTCCATCCAGCCACCTTTGCAGATGTCTTTCTAATCACCCCTGCGGGATCTCTCTCTCCTTCCCTTTATTCTCCGGTCCCTGCAGATATTCTCTCTCTCTCTCTCTCTCCACAGATTTCTGCTTCCATCCAGTCATCTCTGCAGATTTAAAAATTTCCTTCTTTGACAGAGTCTATCCTAAGAAGTTTATCTGGCAAAACTTTCCTTCTGTTGGCCCAACCTGTGTCCACACTTAATTTTGTGTCCAGCCAAAGAAAACCTTCTGCTTTTGTCCACTTAAATAATCCCCTTCACCAAGCAACACCTGGAATAACAGCATCATGGAACAAAAAACAGTAGATCACGGGCTAGACAAGGTGGGGGAGGTATTATATTTTACTGGACCAACTTCTGCAGGTGAAAGAGACAAGCTTCCAAGCTCCACAGAGCTTGTCTTCGATTATGAGATGGAACCAAGGGAGTTGTGAGAATTTCAGCCCAAATCCTCACAATTCCCTGAGAGGAACAAGGGTATCCCACAACGCACAGCAGCCAACCCATAATACACAGCAAAAACGTCCCATAAGGTGATGCGCTTAACGGAGGTGACAAGGACTCTGGGATGCCTACCCACAATTCAACATGTCTTCTGCTGACACAGCCCGATGCCGCGTGGACACAATGCACCAGTAAAGGCAGCCAAGTGTGAACACGCTTGGCCAAGAGAGCTTTGTCAGAAGCAAAACTCTGTGCCAATAGAACTTCTCGACGCACAGGCCTTAGATCGCCACCCGTCGAGAGCTGCTTGAGTGACAGGTGTTTTGGTTCACTGCAATTAAAAAAAAAATCATTTCCAGTCAAACCAAAAATCAATTTTTTCTAAATTTTCTGCAGATACGGAAGTAAAAAAAAAAGTCATTTGTGGGCAAACAAAATGGTTTGATGTTGACCGTTTCTCAGATGTTTTAAAAATCAAATTAAGGAAATTTTCAAACAAAAAATAATTTTGAATATTGTGCCAGGTGCTGCACAGACACAGCGAGAGACAGTCCCTGCCCCAGCTGAGATCAGGGCCCCGTTGTGCCGGGCGCTGCACAGACACACAGGGAGAGACAGTCCCTGCCCCAGCTGAGATCAGGGCCCCATTGTGCCGGGCGCTGCACAGGCACACAGCGAGAGACAGTCCCAGCCCCAGCTGAGGTCAGGGCCCCGTTGTGCCGGGTGCTGCACACACACACAGCCTTAGACCCCCAGTGGGGCAGTGAAAGGCACGGCCCAGCCGGCACAAATGGTGAGGTGCCCGGCTAACTGCTGAGATCACCGAGAGCCAGGTGAAGCGGTGGGACCGCAGGACATGGCATCGCACAGTGCCATAGAGCGGCGGGCGACAGCAGAGAAAGCCATGGCCCCGGGGTCGATGATGTTACAGTGGCCAGAGGCGGCAGAGTGAACAGTGGCCCGGCAGTGGGCAGCTAATGCAGAGTGAACAGGGCAACTGTGAGCCCGGTTGCAGCGGCGGGGGGTGGGGGAGGGAGGTGGCCCCGTCTGAACTCTGGGCCTTCCCTGGCCCAGGCCAGCGACTGAGAGTGGGATGCGATGGAGGGAGAGGGGGGTGGCGCGTTAAAGGATCATCTGTGAGTTGGGCTCTCACACTGCCAGGTGAGCCACTGAGGCGAAGGCCACTGCCCAATGTACCCTGGGGGGGGCGGTCTGCTTATGGTGGCAGGTCTTGGCATGCGGTTGCCCTAAACTAACACTTGGTTCCCTTTTCATAAACGTTCTAATTTCGTATACACAGACTCTGTGCTTGCGAAAGAGGAAGTTCTGCCTTGCACAGACACCTGGGGGTGTGGTACGTTTTTGCAGAATGCTGGGTGGGGGCTGGAGCCGGTTCTGGTTTGTAGGGTTATGAGGAACTGCTAGATATTGAGCCCAGCCCTTGTTGCTGTCAACTTCCCCAGGCAGAAGTGTGATACTGGTAGATCCTCAAGCATGACAGGGTGTTGAGACCTCACTCCTTCCTTGTAGGAGAAAACACACCAGGCAGCTCTGCATGTCCAACTCTGCCGAGCTCCATCCATCCACCCAGCCTGGGACCACGTGAATCCATCCACCCAGCTCTGCAGATGTGTCTCTTTCCATCCTTCCATCCAGTCACCTTCGCAGACGTCTTTCTAGTCACGCCTGCGAGATCTTTCTTTCCTTCCCTTTATTCTCCTGTCCCGGCAGATATTCTCTCCCTCTGTCTCCACAGATTTCTGCTTCCATCCAGTCATCTCTGCAGATTTAAATTTCCTTCTTTGACATGGCCTACCCTAAAAAGTTTATCTGGCAAAGCTTTCCTTCTGTTGGCACAGCCTGTGTCCACACTTAATTTTGTGTCCAGCCAAAGAAAACCTCTCACTTTTGTCTACTTAAATAATTCCCTTCAAACAGCGAGAGACAATCCCTGCCCCAGCTGGGATCAGGGCCCCGTTGTGCCAGCTGCTGCACAGACACACAGAGAGAGACAGTCCCTGTTCCAGGTGAGATCAGGGCCCTGTTGTGCCGGGTGGTGCACAGACACACAGGGAGAGACAGTCCCTGTCCCAGCTGAGATCAGGGCCCCGTTGTGCCAGGTGCTGCAGAAGCAGAGTCCAGACTCACATGGCTATGAATGCAGCTATGGTGCTGAGATGGGACTCCATTCTACACAAATGACCTCTTGCAAGTCTCCTTCTTTCGTCAAGAGTCAGAATGGGAGGCTTTAGCCTTCTTACAGCCCAGACACACTTAGGTGTTATGACGCTCAGCACTGCAGTGCCAAAGTCCCTCTGTGAACCAGGGCTCTGCGCGGTTTGAAAATGCCACTAGGGGCCCTATCTGCAGTTTTGGGTGCTTAGATACCTTTAAAAATCTGGCCCTTCGTTTCGGTCTTTGTTCCCCAGCTATAAAACGGGGAGAATAGCACTTCCCTGCCTCTCAGTGGTGTTGCGAGGGTAAGTGCGGCACAGGCTAGAAGTGACATTATAGTAATGTGAGTCAATAAAAGGGTACAACACGGTGAGTGTCATTAGAGGGTTCACAAACTATTTAGAGATACTAACCCATTCATAAACACGACACACACCTGTGGTTAGCATCAGCGGGGCACTGATATCTGACTGCCCCACCCTTAGAGGGCTCTACATCACCCAGTGGCCTTCCCGTTAAATTGTGTCCTCCCACCGCAGAGCCTCTGCCTGGGTTATTTCTCACCTCGCTGAATTTTCTGCTGTGCCGATTCGTGTCTCCGAGGGATCGAAGGGCTAGATGGAGAACGGACTGTTCAAATCTGCACACCCCTTTTCCTGCCCCCTCACACCCCCTTTATACCACACACACCAAAAGAGTCATGTCAAGTAAGAGGAAACGCTTCCCTCAGGGATGTGGTTAGCAGCAGGTAGCAACCGAGTCTTCTCTGAAGTGTGACAAGCCAAACCCTCAGCTACTGTAACCCAGCGCAGCCCTGGGGAGCTCAGTGAATCAATTCAGATACACAGCGGGGGTCTGGCCCCATTGACTCCAATGGAGCTACAGCCAATTTACATAGGAGATGCCATATCGGGTCAGAGCAATGGTCCATCTAGCTCAGTATCCTGTCTCCGACACCGGCCAGCACCAGAGTGTCAGGAGGAGTGTACCAAACAGGACAGTCTCGGAGAGAGTCACCCCACCAGCATCTCCTGGCTTCTGGCAGTCAGAAGTTTAGGGTCACTTCAAGCATGGGGGTCCATCCCTGACTTTGGCTAATAGCCATCAATCGACCTATCCTCCAGGGACTTACCCAGTGCTTTTTTGGAACCCAGTTACACTTTTGGCCGTCACAACATCCCCTGGCAATGAGTTCCACAGGTTCACTGTGTGAAAAAGTGTTTCCTCTTGTTTGTATTAAAATTACAGCCTATTAATTTCACCAGGTGAGCCGTGGTTTTTGTGTGGTAGAAGAGGGTAAATAACACTTCTCTATTCATTTTTTCCACATCATCCATGCTTTTAGAGACTTCAGTCATATCCCCCCTCTCTTTTCTAAGCCAAGCAGCCCTAATCTTTTTAGTCTCTCTTGTACAGAAGCTGGTCCATGCCCTTGATCATCTTTGATGCCCTTCTCTGAACAGTTTCAAGTTCCACTATCTCCTTCTTGAGATGGGGCAACTAGAACTTGACACAGTATTCAAGGTGTAGGCGCACCACGGATGTATATAGGAGCATTATGATATTTTCTGTCTTATTTTCTATCCCTTTCCTAACATACTGTTACCCTTTCATGGCTGCTGCACATTGAGTGGACGTTTTCAGAGAAGAAGCCATGGTGACTCCAAGTTCTCTTGCTTGGGTGGCAACAGCCAATTTAGACTCCATCACTGTGTCAGCGTAGTTGGGATTAGTTTTCCCAAGCTGTGTGACGTTGCACTGGCGGGGGCTCTCTGGCCCTATTGATTGCAAAGGAAATAAGATGAATTCACAGCAGGCGGGGATCCGGCCTGAGAGCCCTGTTAATACTTGTTAACCACTGTCAGCTTTCTCGGCTGGCTGGTTGTGGTATGAAAGTAATATTTTCCGATGCGTGCTCAGGCCACACTTGCAAAATACATCGGCCAAGACATCAGTCAGTCAATAACCAGTCTGGCTAGTTTGTTCCTCCGTTAGACCCTCTGCTAACGCTTTCAACCATGTTCGTGATATTGATCCATTCTAAAGCTACATCACAGAAAACCTTTCACCAGCACAATGCCAGGCACACCAGCAGATTTGGTAAATCATTCCCAGGCTGAACCAATGTCCTCACATGGTGTTAAAAGAGAACTGAAGACGTCTCCTGGTTAATGCACTGAACTGAGACCCAGGAGATCTGGGTTACAAAGTTCTTCCACTACCTCAGTGTGTAACCTTGACAAGTCACTTAGGAGCAGACCTTCAGAGGTATTTAAGCACCTAGTTTCAATGGGAGTTGATCCCCAGCTGAGATCAGGGGCCTGCTGTGCCGGGCGCTGCACAAACAGACAGGGAGTCCATGCTGCAAAGAGTTCACAATCTAAATAAAAAGCAGAAGGGGAAACTGAAGCACAAGGGAAAAGAAGTGACCCGTGCACATTTCCACAGCAGGTCAGAAGCCAGGAGTTTAATTCCCAGCCCAATAGCTTAGCCCCTGTGCCTGGACACTACAACAGCTACAGTGCATCCGAAATCCCTGGCCCCAAGACTGCACCAGTCTCTACATTTCAAGGCCAGTTGCATTGGTTTAAGGCTGCTGCTACTCAGCCCTGGTTGCGACAGGACCCTTCGCAGTCACACGTGAGAGGAGTGGAATTCAGCTCTCAGAGGCGGCACTTCCTGACGTTGGATTGAGGTCAATTTCATGCACATACCGAGCACATCAGGCTGCCCCGAACACAGCCAGGTGCTCTTACCAGCTGCTCGCATCATGGCTGGGGAGACAGTCTATGCCGATCTGAACCTCTCCCCTGCCTTTCCTGGCTCCAGGACACCCCTTTCAGCTCAGTCCCTCAGTAAGTGACTTTTATTTCCCCCGAGGGGTGGGGTGGTCTTTGTAAACCCACAGATGGATTTTGCTGGGGAGCCCCTTGCTTTCAGTGACTGCCCCAGAGCAAGTCTGTGCCAAGGGGATTTTTGGCTTTTGGGGAGCTGGCTGCAACACTTGTGATCAGCTCTCTGTAGCAGCTCACTTCTGTGTGCGGGGCTCTCAGTGCAGAAGCCTGGGGTGGAAAGGGGAAGTCCATGCACCCACTCACTAGTCTGGATGCTGCATCAGACAGCACTTCTCCAATTACGACCCACCGAGCTCTGGCTGGGGGCTCGTGGTTCTCTATATGGTTACATGATGGACTCAGGCTACCAGAGCATTGGCAAGAATAATCTGAACTGCTCAGACACCTCCCTGGAGTCGGGATGAGGTGTAGGCACGACATTAACTCTATGTGCTATATGCTTCTGCAGCCCCCAGTGCAATGGGGCCCTGATCTCACACAGTATCTCAGGGTGCTAGTGTAATTGACACTTCCTTCCGAGGAAAGCCGGTACACGCAGCTGTAATGCTGCAGCCGGACATCCTCTGTAATGGTCCATGGAGCTGCTACTCGAAAGTTGGCCAGCCCTGGCTGGGTGGGGAAGGCTGGCGTCCGGGGTAAGCCCCTGCACTGGGAATCTGGACATGGTGGGTCCTTATTTAGGTCAAGTGCTCAGCCCCCCACAGTTGGAGCCAGTTTTCGGTACACACCTCAGGACCCAGCCTGCCTCAGCCCCTATACTTGAGGGCAGGATTTTGCTGCAAGTGGCCAGAGGAGTTCACGCACTGCAGGTACAGCATAGAGCAGCCATAAGCTACACTGCCTCCCCCCAGCCTTGACTCTCCCCCCCAAAAACCCTAGTGCAGGATGATTTCCGGCATGGGTGGATCTGGGAGCAGTAAGGAGAATTTCTGCTGCTCCAGATAATCCGAGTTGCTCTGGACTGTCCATAAATTAGAGCAATCCCAGGGCTGCTGTAATTGACACCGGAGGCTGTTTTGGAGAAGCCCAGAATCACAAGCCCCGGGGTTGCACTTCCCCTGCTGCACAGAATCTCTGCAATGCACGGCATTAACATGCTTCTTAAGAAATCCTTCAAGTCTATGGTTCTAACCTCACTCTGGGCAGCCCTGACTTCACAGCCACTATATTTAAGCTATTGTTTCCTCTCCCTACCTCCCAACCTGTGTGGCGGAAATTCACAACTCTGCAGAGGGCTCAGCACAAAGGCCAATACCCTACTTGCAGTCTGCAAAATAGGACTAGAGTGGTATCTAGCTTTGTGTTCATTCTCTACACAGGGGTGAATTTCATCCCGTGAACCCAGCGTCATCAGGGCAGGGCATGTCTCTTGCTAGGTGTCTGTGATTCATACACGTTGCATGTCTGTAAGTATCATTTTGATCGTTAAGTCTGACCCCCTGCATAACCCAGGCCAGAGAGTTTCACCTACAGACGCCGGCTTTGATTAGAATGATTCTTCCTTACGATGTAAGGCCTCCATTCAGCAAAGAACTTAACACACGTGCTTCTCTTTAACCACTTCCTTGAGCCCCATTACGGTCGATGGGACCGGAGCACAAAGTTAAGCCCACATCCAAGTTCTTTGCTGGATAAGGATGTTTTGCTGAAATGGGCCCTAATTGACATGATTGAGTCCAACAGGAACAAAGCATGCAGGCCACACTTACAGGATGGGGCACTCTGTCCTGGGGAGCAGGGACTCTGAAAGAGATTCGAGGGTGATGGGGGATAATCAGCTGTGCATGAGCTCCTAGAGCGACGTTGTGGTCTGAAGGGCTAATGCGACCCTGGGATGTATAAACAAGGGAATCTCGAGTAGGAGCCAAGAGGTTATTTTAGTTCTGGATTTGGCCCTGCTGCGACCGCTGCTGGAAACCCATGTCCAGTTCTGGTGTCCAGAATTCAGGAAGGATGTTGATAAATTGGAGAGGGTGCAGAGAAGAGCCACAAGAATGATTAAAGGATCAGAAAAACTGCCTTGTAGTAATAAACTCAAGGAGCTCAATCTATTTAACAAAGAGAAGGTTAAGGAGTGACTTGATGAGTCTATAAGTACCTACGTGAGGAAGAAATATTGAATAACAAGCTCTTCAATCGAGCAGAGAAAGGTTCTAACCTGATCCAATGGCTGGAAGTTGAAGCTAGACAAATTCAGACTCGAAATAAGGTGTAAATTTTTTAACACTGAGAGTAATTACTCATTGGAACAATTTACCAAGGGTCATGGTGGATTCACCATCACTGACAAGATTTAAATCAACCCTGGGTGTTTTTCTATAAGATCTGCTCTCGGAATTATTTTGAGGAACCTCTCTGCCCTGTGTAATACAGGAGGTCAGGCAAAACGACCAGAATGGTCCGTTCCAGCCTTGGAATCTCTGAGTAGCTCAAAAAACATCAAAAATGTTTTGATTTCAAGACAGAAATGTTTCAAAGAGGTTTAGAAAACATGACGGATGAGGAGAGGTTGAAAGAACTGGACATGTTGAATCTGAGGACAGATGGCTGGACAGTCTTCCAGTATGAAAAAGGTTGTTATAAAGAGGGTGTTGATCAGTTGCTCTCCATGGCCACTGAAGGTACAATAATCAGTGATCAGCTTAATTTGCAGCAGGGGAGATTTAGGTTAGATTTTAGGAAAAACTTTTTAATTCTAAGAGTAGTTAAGCACTGAACCAGGTTAGCTAGGGACAGGGGCGGCTCCAGGCACCAGCGCAGCAAGTGGGTGGGTGACCTGCCAGCTGCTGTGGGGGCGGCAGTCAGGGAGCCTTCGGCGGCATGCCTGCAGGAGGTCCACTGGCCCCGCGGCTCCGGCGGGAATTCAGTGGCGGGTATGCCGAAGCTGCAGGACCGACGGACCTCCCATAGGCACGCTACCAAAAGCCGCCTGACTGCTGTGCTTGGGGCGGCAAAATACATAGAGCCACCCCTGGCTAGAGAGGTTGTGGAAACTCGGGCATTGGAGGTTTTTAAGAATAGGTTAAACACACACCAGTCAAGGATGGTCTAGGGTTAAATATGGTCCTGGCTAAATACAGAGTGAGGGAGGGAGGAGGGGAGCTACATGACCCCTTGAGGTCTCTTCCAGCCCTACAGTTCTGTGATTCTGTGTCTTCAAGATTGAAAGATGTTCAGTCTGAAACAGTGTCATGTAACCGAGCTGACCAATGAAGCTCAGCCATGCGACATAGTAATTAAACCTTGAAAGTGGAAAGGGAAAGCACGGAACCAAAGATTTCAGAGCGGTCGCCATGTTAGTTTGTATCAGCAAAAGCAATGAGGAGTCCTTGTGCCACCTTACAGACTAATGTTGTTTGAACCAAAGATGTTTACAAGTGGGAAAAAGTTTCCAGCCAAAAATGTTGCCAATGGGAACCTTTGAGAAAATCAAATGTGGGAAAGCAAAATAATAATAGCGATGCTGAATCCTTCCCAGGTCATTGTAGGTTGCTCAGGACACGACCCAGGCTCCACCATCCCTGGCTCACCTGGGCTGCTCTTTGCATGTCTTCTGTTCTGTTACGTTCTGTAAATTCTCTCTCTGGGGACTGCTCGATGGAGGGAGTCTTTGCTAGGCCCTTTTGCATGTTCTTCCAGCTGCCCAGTGGCCGATGTTCCACTTCATTCTTAACATAAGAACAGCCAAAAAGGGTCAGATCAAGGGTCCGTATAGCCTGGTATCCTGTCTTCCAACAGTGGCCAAAGAAAACGCATCCCAGATCTTTCCAACTTCCGTTCTGGATAACTTTGGAGATCAGGGGTTGTTGGACTCTCTGATAGGATCTTGGTATTTGTTATTAATTCATTCCATTTACTGTCTAGTAATGTCTAAATACCTTGGAAAACAAATGCCTTAGAACATGTGGCTATGCCTTTGGTGGATTTCCAGATTTCACATCAATACATTAGGTTGGAAATAACAGTTGAGTTGAACATTCATAGTTTGGTCTTTGAACTCTAGATCTGCAATGACCAAATCTTGTTTGAGCTGGTCCCTGCAGCCTTGTCAATTTGTGACATTATTTCCTCCCAGACTTTCCATTGTTACAGCCAAGGTATGGAAATTGATAACATATATAACGAACACGATAGACAATAATTAAGAACAATGCAATCAAACAGAAAAAGAACCTGAAAAACAACAAAGCAATATGGTGAAGAATTAAAAAGGGGGGGGCAGGTTCCTTTAAAAATGTAGGAAATGTAACATATTGAGAAAATATCGATATTTTCATTAAAATTCCCATTTTCAAGAAAATGGGCAAAATTTCACCCCACTGCCTTTACATAAAAAAAGTCAGGCAGCTCTCAAGTCATCCCAGACTGGCCTACAGAGGAAAACAGGGGAGTGTATAGGCCCCAATCCTGTAATAAACCCCATGCAGGCATAGGATTCTACTCACACTGTAAGATCGGGATCACATTTTTCTTTGAAACGGTCTTCCATACACCAGATTCCGACTGTTTTTCACCAGACGTTGGCTCTTACAGGTCCCCGGTGGCATCGGACAGCGCTGTGGGTCGGATGGATTGGGAATATTGTCCTGGTGATTGCTGTGATAGCGCTGGGGATTTGGGGTGAGTAGCTGACAGCTCTGTGTTTATTCACACGGGTCCATCAGCGTATAGCATGGATTGTCCCACCCCTCCAGAATTCCATTGTGGGTCCCTCCCACTAGCTAGTAAATTTCTTTGATGCTCCAAAGAGCCTGACTGTAACAGAGAGAAAATTAAAAAGATAGGGAGATGGGTGTGCATGGGGATGGATGGATAACTAGATAGATCCAGGCATACACTAGACCTGGTTAAAAATAAGGGGAAAATTTTACTGATATATTTAAAAAAAACCTTCTCGCTCTTTTCAAAATTCAGAAGACCCTCTAAATTTTGAAAGTTGAAAATTTGAAAAGCTCTGCAAGTTGGCTTAAAAATGGGAGAGAGTGGGGAGAATTATGTGACAGTTTCATCAACACTTTTCCTCATTTTTTGTTTCAAATTTCAAAATTACATCGACATTTTAAAATTAGAACAAAATTTTAGCCAACTCTGATACTAGCACTGACTGAGAATTTCTCATCCAAATATGTTTTTTAAAAAGGAAAATTAGGATTTTGCTATATATGTAGCACTCCAATCCCCCTGGTTACCTTCTTTAGCACCAATCCCCTGATGGGTTTGAGGGACAAACCTGGGTTCTTCTGGATCCTGCTTTCCGCTCCCCAGGATATAACATTTTTATTTTCTTCCCATACGAATTTATTTGCTGGTGCCTCCAACCCCTCTCGCTCCTTCCTGGCAGGGCCACCAGGGCAGCTTGGCAGGAAAATTCTAACCACAGGGTAAACCTCCAGCTTACTTGCCAGATAGCTGGAGACTCCCAAGAAATAACACAGACACATACAATATATTTCACACAGTAATTATATTAAACAGGAGATACATATAACAAAATAGGATAAAACACTATTCCAGGGGTCACCTGTGCCCACACGGATAATACCCATGAATTTCCCCAGTCATGTGACCTGATCTAGCAAAGATAAAATTAGTGTCCCATTGGCGTGCGTATTCGTGGAGGCCTTTGATGATCTGTGACCATGACATCATCTGTGCCTCAGTTAGCAGCTCGGCTGACTGGGCTCAGTGCAACCCAAAGGACTCTCACATGGGATGAGGCCGTCAGTCCTGCCACAGCTTTAATAGGCAGCAAGTTATAAAATCCCCAAACCCCGACCCGCTGGCTTGAGGGCCCAGTTCCAGGAGTGGGGGTGGGTGTCTCCCAAACCATCTCCCTGACTAGCTAACAGAAGGATGATGACTCACAACTCCACGCCGGATCCTCACATTCAGAGATGGCGCTGGACTGCAGAAAGGCTGCTGATCACTGCTGGCAGGCATCCTCGTCATGCAGGGTCAGGCTGCTGCTGCTCCCAGGATTTCTCCTCCCCACCAAGGGGTGTAGGGCTCAGGTTACTAAACTAGCCTAAAAGTCCTAAGTTTAGTCTCCCACCGCAGCACCCAAACCCACTCCCAGCAGGCAGCAGCCCTGGGCTAGCAGCCAGAGCAGGAATGCCCTGGGGTGGCTGATTTTCCCTAGGGAGATGGGGGGGGTGTAAATTCAGCCAGGCTGTAGGGGGAGTTTTCCCAACAAAGGGCTCTAACCTGGGAGTCACCCAGGGACACCGCCTCTCCCTGAGCTACTGGCACACAAAGCCCCAGGGACCTAGGAAAGCACCCTGGGGCTTACACACACATATATATAGCTGCTTTGGCAGTGTCATTGCAGTGCACCTTGGGAGTCCCGAGTCTGTGGTGCATCATGGGAGATGTAGTCCAGCCAGGGAGCCTAGCCCATAAGGAGGAATCACAGCATGAGAAACCAAACTACAACTCCCAGCAGCTCAGGCATGTCAATATTGAACCCACCTGAAGTGAAACATTTCATCCTTCCCAATCAGGTTGATTCTGAATTTTTCCTCCCACAAACAAGTTTTTGATACTTTGACTTTTTGTCCCAATTCAGAGCAAAAACAAATGTTGAAATATTAGAATTGCACATAAATTTGGATTTTTTTACCTACTCTGTCTAATACATACACACCCCAAGAGATAGTCACAGCAATGGCGGTACAGTGAGAGAACCAGACCTCTCAGAAGAGGATATTGTCTTTAATAGATGTGGGTTCTATCCTCCGATCTGCTGGGTGACGTTGCACAAGGCACTTTGCCTTTGTGTTTCTCTTCCCTCCCCAGCCTATGATTTGCCTTGTCTGTTTACAGGGAGATTTTCAGAATCCCTTAACGAATTTAGGGCACCACCCTCATACTGACATTAAATATCCTCCATTTGGCTGTAACCTGCACTTAGCTCTACCATCAATCCCTGGCTCTGCCATAGACTCCCTGTGTGATTGTGGGCAAGTGCCCTGGGACTCAGTTTCCCCATCTAAAAAATGGAGATTGTGCCTCCCTTGTCTAAATAGATTGCAAGTGCTTTGAGGCAGGGACTGTCTCTCGCTGTGTGCCTGTGCAGCGCCCAGGGCCGGTGCTACCATTTAGGCAGCCTAGGCAATCGCCTAGGGCGCCAGAATAATTGGTGGGCGGCATTTTGCCGGAGGGGCGGCAGGCAGCTCCGGTGGAGCTGCCACAGTGGTGCCTGCGGAGGGTCCGGTGCTCCACGGCTCCGGTGGAGGTGCCGCAGTCGTGCCTGCGGACGGTTAGCTCCTCAGCACGGCTCAGGTGGACCACCCGCAGGCATGACTGCGGCAGCTCCACTGGAGCTGCGGAGCACCGGACCCTCTGCAGGCACCACTGCGGCAGCTCCACCGGAGCTGCGAGATCAGTGCGCCAGGCGGCGAAATTGCTGTCGGCCTAGGGCGCTCAAACCCCTAGCGCCGGTCCTGGCAGCACCCGGCACAATGGGGCCCTGATCTCAGCTGGGGCAGGGCCTGTCTCTCGCTGTGTATCTGGGCTCCACAGCACTAGATATGATAACAATAACAGAGGCTGGTCCATGGGCCTCCTGCCTATTTGCAGCCTGGAATGTGTCTGTGCTGGGCTGTAAGGAGCCAGCTGGGCTCTGGGCAGAAGATGCCATTTGCTGCCCTGTCCCTGTTTGTAACCTTGTTTACGTGGGCAGCTGGGGAGACTGTTTGTTTCACTCTGTGGTGTAGGAGAGGAAGTGAAATGAGGACAGGAGCCGTGTCTGGGCAGCGAGGGGGCGATTCAACTTCAAAGGGCAGCTAAGTCAATGGAAAGTTTTATTAACCCTGCACTAGTAGCTAGATGCCCACCTGAGATCAGGGCCCCTTTGTCCTGGGCTCTGCACAGACACACAGTGACAGGCCCTGCCCCAGCTGAGATCAGGGCCCCGTTGTGCCAGGTGCTGCACAGACACACAGAGAGAGACAGTCCCTGCCCCAGCTGAGATCAGGGCCCCCTTGTGCCAGGCACTGCACAGACACACAGGGAGAGACAGTCCCTGCCCCAGCTGGGCAGGGGGAAATGTCCTAGTGTCCCCCCCACCTTTCCATCAGCCTTGGGCGTTTCAATACAATTGTCCTCAACACGTAATAGAGAGAAAATGTAGCTGGTGGATAAATAGAGAAAGGACGTCCCCAAAACATGGCTGGCAATGTTCCCCCCGAATGTCAAGTTCCCATCACTGGGCTATGTCAGAGGGAGCTGGCTGTTCGCTGCGGGATGGGGGACTGGGCGGGAACTCACAGGCATCCCGAGAGGAAGGCTGCTCACTGGTCTTGGTGCTAATCTGGGACTCAGGAGCTCTGGGACCATTTCCTGGTTCTGCCACTGATTCCCTGTGTGACCCTGGGCTGGTCCGTTAAGACTGGAATTCCACAGGGGTTTAGGTACCTAACAATGCAGCTAGGCACCTAAAACCAACCCACTAGGTGCCTAACACCTATTGAAATCAGGCCCAGGTTCTCAAATGTATTTAGATGCCCAACACCCAAAGGAGTTAAGTACTTAAATCCTGTTGAGGATCTGGGCCTAGATGTTTCTGAGAACCCCACTTAGGGTCTCTCTGCAGCTTTAGGTATCTAAACCCCTTGAATAATCTGTCCTCATGACCCTCCCCTGCGTCACAGGGAATGTGGGTGAGGGACAGAGACAGCAAGTGACAGGGGCAGATAAACTCCGCCATGTACAGGCTGCACCCCTCAGGGTGGCTGCACCGTCCGGGGAGGCGTCTGGGAGCCCTGTTTTGACTGAGCCAACATACACAGCAGCAAAGAGCCCCTGACGCCGGATGCTGTGACCACCGCCCTGACGCCCACATGGCTGTAGTCCAGCATCTCAGCTTCCTGTGCGATCTCACACCTCCGCCCACGCGGCTCCCTGCCCCTCCTCTCGCCAGGGCAGGATGCACAGCAACGGGGCCTACACTGTATTGAACCTGACACTCCAGAGGGGCAGCTCAAGTGGCCTGTCCCAGCACAGAACCAGGCTGATCCTCGCCTCCGTGAGGAGTTCTGTGCCTCAGTTTCCCCACCTCCACAATGGGGATGACATCCTTGAGCCCTGCCTCACAGAGTGGGGTTGGGAGGCGAAATCTAGCGAAGACTCTGAGCTATTCTGATACTGCTTTGATGGGGGCTGGATAACTTAGATGCAAAGATGAGCTGGGTTTGCAAAGAAACCCAAGGGATTTAGCCACCCAACTCCCACTGATTTTCAATCCCAAACTGCTCTTTTAGACTGTGGCCCTTTAGGGCTGTTCTGAAGCCCACGGGAGTCAGTGGAGATGGGGCTGAACGGGCTTTGGGCCAGGCCCTGTGTCTCTGCCGGTGCTTTTACCCAGCAACTCCCCATCACATTAACCCGTCACCTCACTCCCACTGATGCTGCTTTGCAGTTTCCCACTTGCTGTCCGAGAAGGGACAGACCCCGGCAGCCTCTGGGAGCGATGGAGTCAGGAGCAGAGATACAGCGACAGCCTCTGGGACCGCAGACCCCAGCACAGCAGAATGCAGCGCCTGCCTGGAGCGTTTCCGATCCCATCTGACCCAAAGTCTGTGCCCCCCGGCCCAGCCCAACTCTGCAGGTAACCCCAGCGCGTGTGTCTCTGAACCGCCCTCCACCCCGGGCTCGGCCAGTGGGAACCCAGCTGCCATCCCAGCCCCTGGGGATCCTGCAGGGCAGGGACACGCCAGTTACCATTTCTCCTCCCATATCCTATTAGATTTCCACTAACCAGCCCCCAACACATCGTCAGCTGTCCTAAGCCCCTTCTAGGCCACTCTGGCAGAATAAAGTAGCCTTAAAATGGATGAAAATAGCCCTCTGCCCTACAGACCTCCCTGCCTAGTGTGGAGCTGGAGTAAGAGCCCCTCTCCCACCCTGTTCCCAACCCCCAAAGTAGAGAGCAGATTGGTAGTGTGGCTAGAGTGCAGTGCGCTATGGGTGTTCACTGCTGCCCAGGGCCCATATGGGAGCGCTGGATAAGGCAGAGCAGCCCCAAGGCTGCTCTAATTGACGCCAGGAGCCAGGCAGGGCCCGGCCCAGCCCCAGATTTCAGGGAGCACAAAGGAGACTCAATCCCATTTGAACCACGTTCCTGCCCCAGTCTCAGGAAGGGAATAGCTGGGAATGAGGCCCAGAAGGCTTAAGGCATTAATGACACCTGTCTGTCTGCAGGGGTTTCCGGGTGCAAACTCTGCCCCACGGACTGGCATCTGCGCAGGGACAAGTGCTACTGGGTCGGCAGAGAAAGTAAAACGTGGAGCGAGAGCTGCGCCAACTGCTCAGCGAGGGGCTCCCAGCTGCTGGTGATCCGGAACTGGGAGGAGCTGGTAAAGGGGTGATAACTTCCTGCTGGAGCTGCCGCAGCAGGGCTGGGCCCTGGGTAATGAGTCTGAGGACTCATATAGGCTACATGGTAGGTCTAGGATTGTCAATGCTGCCTAAAGGACTTGGACACCCCATTCCCATTAATGGTTAATAACAGAGTGTCCAAATCCCCTAGGCAGCTGACAAATCCCAGCCTAAATCACCAGCCCTGAGATCAGGGACACACAATGGTGTCCTAAAGCTACCAGTACCCTCCCCCTTCTGAGATGTGCCCAGCACAAGCCAACTGGACAGAGGGACAGGGTGTGTGAGAGAGAGAGTTATGGGGACTGAGGGCTACAGAGAGTGGGGGTAGGTGTGGGGATAGGTGGACAGAAAAGGATACATGGGGAATAGTTGGAGAGATAGACAGGTGTGTGTGGGGATGGATAGGTGTGTATAGGGATACCTGGACAGCCGGCCAGTAGTTCTGGTGCTAAAGTTGTTGCGAACTTAGATTTGCAAGAAAAGAGCCGACAGCAGGTTCTGGTCCCCAGCTGCCTGTCCCACACTCCCTGCAGGAGTCCCTACAGGACCTGACAGGAGGCACGTCTCCATTCTGGGTTGGACTGTCGCTCTCCTCCCCAGAGAAGGCCTGGACCTGGCTGGACGGCTCCCGGCTGGATCAGACCCAGTGAGTGATTCCTTGAGTCAAACCCTTTCCCTCCCCTCTGTGGGCAGCAGGGGCAGTGACAGAGATGGGGGGAGGGGATGTTTGGGGGAAGGTCGGGAGTTTTGGGAATCATTTTCAGTATAAGGTGATGACAAAGACACCCTCTCCTCCCCCCTCCCGCTTCCCCCTCCCCGGAGGAGGTGAAGCTGGAGCCCTGGGGGCAGGGGAGGTGGCCCAGAGATGGGATGCGGAGGGTGAAGAGCAAAGGGGCCAGGCCAGAGCCCTGGGGATCCCCCAGACAATGGGGCAGGGGGGAGGGGGAGACACAGAGCAGCCAGAGGCAGGAGGGGACCGGGAGGGGGCAGCGTCGGCCCAGCCCAGTGGGGAGGGGACGCGGAGCAGGGGAGGGAGCTGGACAGGGTCTAGGCTAGCAGACAGGATGAGGCTTGAGCAGGTCCCTGGGGTCTGAGCAGGGAGAGGCCATTCGAGACCTGGCCAGGGCCTGACAGTGGGGAGAGGGGGCAGCCCCCAGGGCAGAGCTGGAGGAGACGACGGCCGCGGATCCTGTTAGAACTTTGAACAGGGAACTGACTGCGTGTGATGGACCCACACGCGCTGAGAGGGCCCCCCTCCTTTGTCCCACAGGTTCACGGTGTCAGGCCCGGCTGAGGGGAGCAACTGTGGCGCGCTGGCAGGGAAACAGCTTAATTCTGACACCTGCAGCTCTGGATTTCAGTGGATTTGCAAGCGAGACACCGTCCCGCTCTGAAAAGGGTATGAGGGAGACCTCAGAGCGCGGCGCCATTATCCCACATGTCACACATGGGGAAACCAACACACAGACACTGAGGCCTGGTCTACACTACAAGTTTAAACTGAATTTAGCAGAGTTAAACTGATTTAACCCTGCATCCGTCCACACAACGAGGCCCTTTATATCGATATAAAGGGCTCTTTAAATCAGTTTCTGTACTCCTCCCCGACGAGAGGAGTAGCGCTAAAATCGGTATTACCATATCGGATTAGGGTTAGTGTGGCCGCAAATTGACGGGTATGGCCTTCCAGCGGTATCCCAACAGTGCACCACTGTGACCACTCTGCGACAGGCAATCTGAACTCGGAACATGGCCAGGTAGCCAGGAAAACCTCATGAATTTTTGAATTCATTGCCTGGGCCCAGCGTGAGCTCTGTCAGCACAGTGGCGATGCAGTCCAAATCCAAAAAGACTCAGCATGGACCGGTACGGGAATACTGGATCTGGATCGCTGTATGGGGGAAACAAATCTGTTCTATCAGAGAGCTCCGTTACAGAAAAGACGAAATGCCAAAGCATTTGAAAAAAATCTCCAGGCTATGATACAGATCCACAGGCACAAGTCTGTGTGACAAAGCGTAACGGAAAAGCCAAAGAATCAAATGGCTACCCTCATGGAGGAGAGGGGACTGAGGACTCCAGCTATCCCCAGTCCCTGCAGCCCTCTTCCAAAAAGCATTTCATCTTGGCTAGCTCCCAAGTTGGAGGCGAGCTCAGCCAAGAATGCAAATGCTTTTTGACAAACACATTGTCCGGGGTGGTCAGGTATATCTCATCAATTACCCGCCCTCATCCCCCATGAAGAAAGGAAAAAAAATCGTTTCGTAACTTTTCAATGTCACCTTTACGTCTAACTGAATGCTGCTGGCAGACACGATGCTGCGGCAATGGATAGCAGCATCCTCTCCGCTCCCTTCCCTGCGTGGGCAGATGATACAGTGCAAAAGGACGCTAGCCCGTTTCCTCCTGACTGCCTGGAGTGAGGCTCCGGGTTGCCGGGTAAAAGCCGGAATGACTCCTGTATGGTCGTTCCCAGCAGGATGGTACAGAACGGCTGGTAACCGGCTTCATCATAGCAAATGGGCTGGCTCCATCAGCCCTTTCGCCCTTTCATGTTGAAGTAAAACTGTCCTGCCTGACTGCATAGCAGCTGGAGGCTGCCCTCCCCCTCATTTTATCTCACTAAAAAGTCAGTGTTTCTTATTCCTGCATTCTTATTATTCATCACAACAAGAGGAGACACTCCACAGTAGCCCAGGAGGATTGGGGTGCAGGGAGGGAAACAACAGGTGAGTTGTTGCAGGGTACCCCCTAGATGGCATGCCAGCGCGATCATTTCTGTGGGAATCTGACATGAAGCAGCTGTGCTCTCGTCTCTATACACTTGCCCCATATTCTAGCGGACTGACTCATATTTTTAGATAAAACATAAAGGAGAGAATGACCCAGGTGGTCATTCCACATTTTTGCTTGCGCCCCTGGCCAACCTTAGTGAGGCCAGACCAGAGGCACCATACAGAGCAGATGGTTACAGAACGACTGAGAACCGTCATCTCATCATCAATTACCCTGGCATGACAGATGCACAATTAGGCTGGTAATTCATCTCTGCTATCATGCAAAAGGCAAATGATGCTTCTGTGTAGCACTGCAGTACCGCATGTGTCAGAGCATCAGTACACATACGGTGACAGTTGACAAAAGGGAAAACAGGCTCCATGGTTGCCATGCTATAGCGTCTGCCAGGGCAATCCAGGGAAAAAGAGTGCGAAATGATGTCTGCCGTTGCTTCACGGAGGAAGGATTGAGTGATGACATTTACCAGAATCACCTGTGACACTGTTTTTGCACCATCATGCATTGATCCCAACCCAGAATTCCAATAGGTGGAGGAGACTGCGGGAACTATGGGACAGTTACGGGATAGCTACCCACAGCGCAACGCTCCGGAAATCGACGCTAGCCTCTGTACACGGATGCACACCGCTGAATTAATGTGCTTAGTGTGGCCGCGTGCACTCGACTTTATACAATCTGTTTTAAAAAACTGGTTTCTGTAAAATCGGAATAACCCCGTGGTGTAGACATACCCTGACCTGCCCACATTACACCGAGAATTGGAGGCAATGGCAAAATGGGAAATGGAACCCAGGAGTCCTGACTCCCAATGGTACCTCAGTCTAGAGAAGAGCGATTCCAAGCTCTGGCTTCACATATTCCAGCAGGGGCTGGAAAGCGCTGCAGTGGCCGGGCTTGGGCTGTAGGTATCCGGCTCTGCACAGCCCTGGGGCAATTTATCCCTCACCCCCGCAGGACTGGGAGTAAAGAGTCTGCCCCAGGTCATGAAAATCAGCACAGATTCGGTGTCCAATGGAGAAGAACTGATTGACGCCAGGTGGGGATCTGGGCTTTCCCCTGTATTTCACCCCTGACTAATTTCCTTTCACCTCTCTGCCAAATTCCGCTCTCAGCTCCCTTCCCCGGCTAGTCCACTGCTCCTGTCCAGTCCAGCCTGTGACCTGACACACCTCTGCCCATCCTGCCCTAACAGATCGTTAACTCCTGTCACTAATGATGGGGTCAGCTTCAGAGGTGTCTGTGCAGATGTGCTGTCCACTTGCTACCTCCTTAGAGCACCCTTAAGGAGATCAGTGCCCCTGACCCCTACCCCAAAGGGAACCTTTCCCTGTGCATTATTTGACACTCTCTGGTGTCACTGTCTCTGCCGGAGGAGCTGGCTTGGGGTGCTCTGTGGCAGTGATGGGGGCATTATGGAGAGGGCTGGGGGCTAGCGAATGCCCTATTACCCTGTGACCCGGCAGCCCAGGAGGAGATGGACTGGCAAAACTGGAGGGCGGGCGACTGGCTAGGCTGAGAAGCGACCTTCCAAACAGACCCAAGTGTCTTTAGGAGCCGCCCCCGAGACAACTCGGCTTGTGAATGCAACAGGACAGAGCATGTTCCATCTGCGGGAGAGCCAGGGCTGGCAAGCGCTGGCCTGGTCATGGGTTTGATCATGGGGCTGGACGAATGCAACATGCTGAAGGTGCTGTCACAAGGGGGACCCCAACCAGAGCCCCAGCATCTACACCACAGTGAAACAGCTCCTTGGCTCGAGCCCCAGTTAGGTGGCATAAGCCAGGCACAGGTATCTAACTGCAGTGTAAACATAGCCTTTGTGCATCACTTTCCCCATCTGTGAAATGAGGATATTGATATAGATCTTCCTGTCACAGGCACCAACTTTCTCCAGCGCTGGTGGGTGCCCGCGCCCTCCGTCCCAGCCCCACCCCAACTCCACCCTTTCCCTGCTCCTGGCTCCACCCTCATTCCAACCCCATCCCCAAAGTGCCAACCCCAACTCTGTCCCGTCCCTGCCCCTATTGGATTTCTTCCCCAAATCCCTGCCCCGACCCCGCCTCTTCCCCCAGCATGCCGCATTCACCCTCCTTCCCCCCCCCGCCCCGCAAATCAGCTGTTTCGCAGTGCAAGGGCTGGGAGGGAGGAGAAGCAGGACGCGGTGGCGCACTCGTGGAAGAGGCGGAGGTGAGCTGGAGCAGGAGGGGAGGGGAGCTGCCAGTGGGTCCTGAGCACCCACCAATTTTTTTCCGTGGGTGCTCCAGCCCTGGAGCACCCACAGATTCAGCACCTATGCTCCCTGTATGAAGCACTATGAGATCTACAGATGCAGAGCTCGAGATCGGAGCTAGGGATCATCAAGATCATAAGGACGTTAACGGTTTCTGTTAAACCATGTGAAAGCTGAGTGTGTTTCTTGATAGGTCACAGAGCGGATAGCAGGACTGGCTTCAGGCACCAGTGCAGGGAGCAGGTGCTTGAGGCAGCCAATGGAAAGGGGAGGTACGTTTGGGTCTTCAGTGGCAATTTGACAGTGGGTCCCTCAGTCCCTCTCGGAGGGAAGGACCCGACACCGAATTGCCACCAAATAATGAAGCGGTGCGATAGAGCTGCTACCGAAGTGCTGCTGATAGCGGCTTTACCTTTTTTTTTTTTGGCTTTCGTTGCTCAAGGCAGCAAAATACCTGGAGCGCGGCCCTGGTGGATAGCCTCTGGCTTTGACATGTTATGTGACTAGACAAGTCACTTGCCCAATCTGTGCCTCAGTTTCCTCTTTCCACTTCTGTCTGTCCTGTCTGTTCAGATAGTGAAGGACTGTCATAACAGATAGCTAAGGGTAATGTTTCTTTCACCTGTAAAAGGTTACAAGGGAACCAAACACCTGACCAGAGGACCAATCAGGAAATCGGATTTTTCAAAGCTCAGGGGAGGAAGTTTTTTGGGTCTGTGTCTTTGTCTGGCTCTCAGCTTGAGAAGGGTCTTTCTATCTTTCAGCTTCTAATCTTCAGTTTCAAAGTTGTAAGTACAAAGGTAAAAAAAACAATAAGCTTTATTGGGTTTTTTGTATTTACATGTGTGTAGTTGCTGGAATGTTTAAATTGTATCTCTTTTTGAATAAGCTGTTTATTCATATTTTCCTTTTAAGCAATAGCCCTGTGTATTGTCAACTTAATGCAGAGATCATATGTTCATGTGTTTTTTTCTTTCTTTTTATATAAAGCTTTTTTTTAAGACTTGTTTGAGTTTCTCTCGGTGGGCTAAGGAACGAAGGGGAAGGGATTCTCTTTGTGTTAGATCTACGGAGGGTAAGCTCTGCAGCACCAAGGAATTGGTGGAAGGAGAAGAGAGAGAGAGAGAGAGAATATTTCTGTTTCCTTGTGTTTGGGGTTTGTCTCTTTGTTAGAAGAGATGAGACATGCTTCTTGTATTGTGATGTAAAGAGGTTGCACTCAGTAACTCTCAGGTTACCCAGAGAGGAAAGTCTGGGTAGGAGAGAGAGGGGGAAGGGAGTGGGTTATTTCCCTTTGTGGTAAGACAGGGCTTCTGAGTCTTGGGGTTCCCCGGGAAGGGTTGGGAGACCAGAGGGACCAAAACCCTGGAATTTTTGGTGTGGCAGCGAGAAAATCTGAGTGGTAATTAAGCTTAGAGGGGTTCATTCTAGCTTCTCAGGTTATGAACGCTAAGGTTCAAATCGGAGTAGGAAGCTACGACAGGGACAACAATATAGTCCTGATCTCACGTGGGGCAGGGACTGTCTCTCGCTGTGTGTCTGTGCAGCGCTCAGCACAACGGGGCCCTGATCTCAGCTGGAACAGGGACTGCTCTCACTGTGTGTCTGTGCAGCGTCCGCACAACGGGGCCCGATCTCAGCTGGGGCAGGGACTGTCTCTCCCTTGTGTCTGTGCAGCACCCTGCACAATGGGCCCTGATTCAGCTGGAGCCTCTAACCGCTGATGTCATACCCTGATGCTTAGCATGGTGGTGAGGGTCCGTGTGTAACTGTTTGAAGTTTGTGCACCGTAATCAGGGCTGTCTTCAGCATTTGGGCTTCTAAGCAGTTAGTTATTAAACTGGTGCCCCTCTGCCCGACGGCAGCCCAGGGACAGCGGGGAGGGACGAGGTAGCAAGAGGATAGCGAGATGCCCGGCCCTTCTCACAGGTGGCAGAGAATACAGTCCCCGCAAGACCCCTGTACCAGGGCCCTGTGCAAGATATTTGTGGCCTAGGGGAAACTTCATCTGCGCTCGCTCCCCCACCCAAACAAAAAATCACATACATTATACACAGATAACGGTCACAGAGTAACGTAGCCTGTAGAATTTTATGTGTCCGCGCTTTAAATTAGCAGATTTAGAAACAGGTTCCTCCAAGTCAATGCGTGAGCAATGTCCATGTCTATTGACTAAGGTAGATAGCCCAGCCAGTCTTTGTTGGCAACATGGATGTTTGCATATACTCATTATCAACGTGAACTTCGAGAAGCTTGCTCATCTACTGGCACAAAACCTGGAGAGTTAAGGATCAAAGAGGCAATAACTTGTTAGGGACACTATCTGTCGAGCTCAGAGGGACTGGCTCGGCTGGGGTCAGCGGCTTGTGGGGGGATGGGGTCGAGGGGTTTCCAGCTAGAGGGACTGGGCTCCGGAGCGTGGGGTCAGGGCTGTGGGGGGGATGGGTGAGTGCGGTCTCCAGCTAGAGGACTGGGGCCCCCTTTTCCAGGAAAAAAAAAAGGGGCTTTTGGGGGTCAGGGCTGTGGGGGGGATGGGGTGGAGGGGTTTCCCAGTCAGAGGAACCTGGGCCAGAGCTGGGGGTCAGGTGCGGTGGGGGGGATGGAGGGTGGGTCGAGGGATTGCAGCTCAGAGGCCTGGCTCTGGAGTCTGGGGGTCAGGCTGTGGGGGATGGGGTCAAGGGGGTTTCCAGCTCAGAGGGACTGGGCTCGGAGCTGGGGGTCAGGGCTGTGGGGGGATGGGGTCAGGGGGGTGCCTGGGGGCACTGGGGCAGCTCAGCTCTGCAGGCCGCTGTTCTCTCCAGTCGTCCAGGCACAAGGGGAGCAGGAGCAGGGACCAGCCAAGGACCAAGGGGGCAGGAGCACAGTCACCTGCGGCCGACCTGCTGGGAAGCACTTGCTTACCTTGCCCAATGCATGAGCGTTGGGATCCTCTTTCTTCCTCCGCTCCACCAGACCACCGCTGAGGCTCTTTTCTTCTCCGTGCCCCTCGCTGGGGCTGACGTGGAGGCTGAGCCAGGGGGCAGCCCCCGCTTTCCTCCAGAAGCCCTGGTGTCACACCACCCTCGCAGGGCCCCTGCCACGTGCCCTAAGCAGAGCTGCGCAGCTCTGCCCAGCCACCGGCGTCCCCGCCGGCAACGAGAAAAATTGCAGAGGCTGGAGCCCCTGCTCTGGGAAGGGGAGGGATTCTGAGCCTCTGCCTGCAGCCCAGGGATTCTGCTGGGTCAGCGCGCCGCGGGCAGCCCCAACCTCTGGGATGCTGCGGTAGCGCGCTGACCCCGGGGGCACCCTGGGCTGCCGGCTGCAGTTTCTGCCGGCAGCTCAGACTACCTCTCAAGCAGCAGCGGCTGCTCAACCATTTAAAATTTTTTTGGGGGGTGCCGCTTTTTGGCGCCCCCAAATCTTGGCGCCCTAGGCAACCGCCTAGTTCGCCTAAATGGTTGCACCGGCCCTGCCTGTATCCTCTCCCTCACACAGAATGGACGTGCAGAAGGTACCTAATTAAAAGCACTTAACTTGGGAATAAAAAATGTCAGTCACAGTTTTTTTGATATGCCCTGAAGTTTTACAGAGATTTATTTGCAAAAACTTTGTAGTAAGGGTGAGTCAGCTGTCTTGCTGAACAGAACGTTAAATATTATGGAATACATGGATGCAACTCTTCTCTGTTTTACATTTTCTTAATCAATGTTTCTAAGCTGATTTTATATTTTAAATGTACTCTTAAGCCTTCATAAAGTAATCATCCCAGATTACTACATATTTAACTCACTGAAACAGACATTATTTTAGTTTAATCAGTCACAGAACTTTAGTGTGTTCATAACAATGTTCATTGCTTTTAGAAAAAGAGAACACTAATTTATTTTGTGTGAACTCCAGATCAATAGAAATGTTTATGAAATTTCACCAACTTTAAAAATATGTTTCCAAAGATTTTAGGTATAACAAAGGATTTTATATCTTACTGGGTACTGATTTTGCTGGAGTGTTCTCTTAAAACTAGTTCATCAGATAGTCAGAAGTAAAGAAATTGAAACTCTTTATCTAGCTATCTGGAAAGAAAGGGGTCTTGTCCCTTTAAGGCAGTGCTTCCCAAACTGGGACTCGTGAACCCCTGGGGGTTCAGGAAATGTTACAGGGGGTTCTCAGGGGAAAATTCCCTAATGTCAGACAGAGCTGTCCCTAGGAACCCTGGGCCGCATGGGCCAGCAGCCTGGAGCCTCTGGACTTCCAAGAGCTAAGCAGATCAAAGCGAGCAGATCTGTCACACTGAGGAAAATGAAACTTCAAGACTCCTTACAAGAAATGGAAAGAGAGGTGGATATTTTTTTGCTGTTTTTAAAATTAAATAGGCAGCTAGTGCTGTTTTTAAATTATTATGAAGAACAAGTATAAGCTTTGTTGTAACGTGCGTTGTTTGCTTGGACTGCTCAAGCCCTGAATGCTTGTGTAGGAGGAACTCTCTGAGTTGGCTTCTTAAATACCTTCCTGCTGTTTCACGTCTGATACTCCTTGATGAAACATATGAGCCTTGTCTTAGAACAGGCTTAGTCAAAGTGATACACGCTACGAAAGTGAGATCTGGGAAGAGTGTTGCTGTTTTCATAATGTAATAAAAATCCTGTAATGATAAATAATAATTAATAATAAATAGTGTGTAATAAGCATGTCATAAGAACACATTTTATATTTGCCAGATCACTGCTTTTATAATTTGTACTCAGGTAAAGGAGAAAATCCCTGGAAATATTCATTTTTAGGAGGGGGTTCACGAGACTTGACATTTTATTGAAAGGGGTTCACAGGTTAAGCTCTCTCCTATACAAGCCTGGTGCCCCTTACCTAGGGTTTCTGGGGGGGGAGGGTGAAGGGAGAAAGATGGCCAGAAAGGACAGGATGACTATGAAAGCAAGATTTTTTTTATTACAGTAATTAAAATTAAAATATGTATTTTAGAGAAGGGAGGTCTTTTGAAGGATTTATTTAAAAAACCATGTCTGAAGATCCAAACATTTAAGGCTAAAGGTGATTGTGCATCTAAAAGGCTATGCAAGGATTTTTTAGAGATGTGATTTTATAATCTTCCAGCACACCAATGAAATATTTTTAAAGCAAATTTTAAACTAAGGTCCTGTAGACTGACATGTTCTGAGCAAAAGGCAAAAGATTTATAATGCACAACTGTTTCTGTCAGTAAATTCAGAAACTGACAGTCGATACCTGGGGGTTGGCAAATGCCTGTTAAATGGCTTCATTACCCCTTGACTGGCTTTTTAACAGTTTCAGTGTTGTGGTAATAGGTCTGGCGGGCTGGAGGGTTTTTCACTTTGAAGTTACTAGATCCCCTCCCAAGGAAGACTCACCAGGCTGCAGCAGCCAGCTGTGGTGGGAGTCTGCAGGAAGGGTCAGAAGAAGAATAGGAAATCCGGGAGGGTGGACACTAAGACCCAACGGTGCCCCAAATTTTCAGGTGCCCTATGTAGCCCTATATTCTGCATATGCCTAAGCAGGGCCGGCTCCAGGCACAAGCATTTCAAGCAGGTGCTTGGGGCGGCAATCTGCAAGGGGCGGCAGTCCGGGTGTTTTTTCCCCCAAGCAGTGCGCCAAATCGCAACCGCAGTGAGTGAGATCAGTCCGCGCGCCTTTAGGGCGGCATGCGTGTTTCCGTGGTGGTGGTAATTCGGCGGCAGCTTCTCTGTTCAGCTGTGCGCAGTGGCGCAGCTTCTGTCTTCAGGCTGAAGACAGAAGCTGCCACCGAATTGCCGCTGCCGTGGAAATGCACCTGCCGCCCTAAGGGCGCACGGACTGATCCCGCCATCCGCAGCGGCAATTCGGTGCGCGCGCGCGCACACACGCACACACACACACGCACACGCACACACACACACACACAGAGTGGTCTTCTTTCCATGGGAAGAGACACCAGGCTAAGCCCTGCCCTTTATAGGCAGAGACTAGGGAAAAGCCCTTCCCCTTGTGCAGTTGTTCTCTAACTTTTGTACTGGTGACCCCTTTCACACAGCAAGCCTCTGAATGCGCCCCACCCTTATAAATTCAAAACACTTTTTATATATTTAACACCATTATAAATGCTGGAGGCAAAGTGGGATTGGAGTGGAGGCTGCCATCTCACAACACCCCATGTAATAACCTCGCAACCCCCTGAGGGGTCCCAACCCCCAGTTTGAGAACCCCTGGACTAGTGAGTGAAGAGACCTTCCCCTAGAGCACATCACCCCTTGGCAGGCAGAGGGAAAGATGAGGAGGATCAGGCAGAAAAAGGAGAGAGAGACACACATACGGGTGTCAGTTCATTAGTCCTTGGTAGGAGGGGAGCTTATAGCCTTGTTGGCAGGATGCAGCTGCTGCCTCAGTTTCCCTGCTGGGGTGGGAGGAGCCATTCACAGGAGGATTTAAGGTTTACAATAAAATAAATAAAATAAAAATTTCCCTTCTAGGAGCTGGTTTATTATTATAAAAATTTTGTATGTGTCCACACACACACACACACACACTTTCTCTCTCTCTGAGTCTATCCTAGCACATTCCAGCATCCTCTCTTGTCCACAGAGCCTCTTCACGCTCCCGAAGCCTTCGCAGCAGGGCCTGCAGACCAGCCCTTCTCGCCTTCTAGCAGGAGTTCGAGTCCTTCCCCCAGGCTGCAGGGGTCACCCCGGCCCCTTCACTCCATGGCTGCAAGGGCCACAGCATCTCCAGAGACAGTCTCTGGCAGATCAGTATAGCCCCAGCTCTTCTCTGGTTCCTGCCTAGGGCCTCTGACAGGAGGGACGCTGCAAGTTTGGCTGCTCCCCTTCCAGTTTCCAAGTCAAAAGATTCCTTCTCTGTGCCATACACAGAGCCTGGGCATTTATACCCGTTTCCTCTCCCAGCAGGCCTGGCTGCCAACTTGTCACACCCTGGAGCTTGTGAAGTACGCACAACTGCCATGTCCTATCTTATGGCTACTGTCCATCTGTCCGATTGTTGGGGTGCTGGCTGTCTGGTTCCAAGGGGTTCACTCAGGCCAGGGGTAGCTGCATGTTGGCTGGAGAAGCAACACTGATGAGGACGCAGTGGCAAAGTAAGCACAGGCCCATGGATGGATTTTATGTGGCAAGCTCCAAATGTTATTAAACCTGAACACAGGGGTTGCCCTCAGCCTGGGAGGGCCACAGAGTCTCACCCCATCCCTTGAGTCCAGCTCCTGGTGGGGCTGCTGGAATGTTAATGTGGGTGCTCCAGGGATTTCTCAAATGGGCCAATGGGGGCCAGAGGCTCCCAGGGGAGGAGCTATATGCTGTCCTTCAGCGAGCATCCCTCTTCCTTGCTGCTGGGGCTGTCCCCTTTCGCCAGCCCCATCCAGTTCCCCACTCGCTGAGGCAGCTTGGGCCAGCCCCATTGACAGGACAAGGTCTGACTCATCCAGGTCACAGTCACTTTGCTCTGCCTGCTGGTTTCTCTGCTGCTTTGCTGCAGATCCAGCGTGCGTTCCTCCAGCAGCCTGAACTGGAAACATCGCCTCTGTTCAGAAAAGCACACAGGCCTCCTCCCGCTATTGGAAACCTGCAACAGAAACAAATAATAAATAATAAAAATAATTAATAATAAATCCAACAAAACTATGAAAGCAGCTTCAACCAGCAGCCATAATCTGGCTCTAAGCAATTTGCCCAAAGGTCACGCAAACCTGGGGTAAAAACAGGAATTGAGCCAGATTTGCTAAGTCACAGCCCAGGCCTTAACCACCAGGCCAGTGTCCTGTTTCACATGTGCGCTGCAACATTTACTGAGTTAACAGAAGCAAAAGGGACCCACCACTTGTTGAATTCGGTGCTGTTGGTCCACATCCAGGGTTGGTCCGGTTTCCTCCCGAGGCCGATCCAGTGGTCAGAGAGTCCTTTATAGCGCATCAGGAAATCCTTTGTTAAAAAAGTAACAGCAAATACACATTACACATCTCCGTGTCTGGGATCTCTACAACCTACACGGGGTGCTCTGGGCAGCAAAACAGGGCGCAGGGCAGGTGATCCAGGCTGGGAATTCTACACCAAGAAATGAATCCCCAAGTCAGAGGCAGCACCCGTGCGCTCCATGAGCTACGGGTTGGTCAGCCCATGCAGGGCCATGGTGCTAAGACAAGTCCAATGTATTTCATGGAGCTGGCTGAAGATTTTCCATCAAAATGTTTCTGTGACAGAAAATGTGTTTCCTGCAAAGATGAATTTTTCCTAAGTTTAATTTTGATTTCATGGAAAAGTTTCTATTTTCCACTGAGCAATGATTTTGTTTGGGGTCAGTTCGACATTAATCTGTATCCAGCTGAGTTACCAAGGGGCCTCATGAGAGTTATTGTTTATGCCTCATACCTCCACTCTCCGCTCTGGTTGGCTTCCCCCAGACTACATCTCCTATAATTGACCATAGTTTCCCTATTGGCTGAGCCTCTGCTGGGCATCATGGGAGATGTAGTCCAACCCAGGATCTCAGCACACAGAAGGGGGCAGAAGACCCCCAAACTACACCTCCCCTGGAGCAGAGGGTCGGCACATTAGCCCCACATGGTCTGACTCAACCCCCAGTGAACGGGGAGGATGGCGAGTGGGTGGAGCTCTCTGTTCTCTGGCTATTCTGGGATGTGAGAAGTTGCCCTAAATTCAAGCAGCATCAAGATCGGCCTGCCCCCCAGACAAACCAGCATAAAGCCACTTTGCCAACCCCACCTGTTGCAGCCGAATCTGGGTCTCACCATTTCCTGCTGGGTATTCAATCCAGCCAGGGAGCACCTAGGGGCAGAGCAGTGGCTCTGGGTGTAGTCCCAGTTCCCTCAGCCTGTGAGAAATAGTAACACTTCCCCAGGTACCGATCCAGCCGTCTGGGCAGGCAGCCACTGCGGAGGCGCACCAGCTGGACACGACTCAGGTTCCTTTGCTGGAGATGAGAAAGTAACAGGGTGAGAGATCTGCGCCGTCACCTCTGTAGCCACAGGACAAGCCCCGTGACACACACCATGGAACCCGCACCCCCTCACACATGGGAAGCGAGTTGTGCCTAGACACGTTCCCTTCACACAGAGAGAGCCAGCCACCACAGCTCCCACCGCGACACGAGCTGTGAATTCGGGCCACATTTCCAGCCCTGGGCTCCTTTGCTGGGGTCCCCATTTTGGCCCCGGTGCAGCACAGACGGTGACGCTGTGGATTAGTGGAACATTAGCGATGGTTATTGAACCAAATTATCAAATGCAAAGGAGCTGGCCGACGCCGTGTGGGGGAGCTGCTAAAGTGTTATGATTTGCCAAGTACGATAACCTTGTTTATATGTTTGTATCACTTTTGTGTTATGAGTTTAGATGTGTTAGGGTGTCTGTGCTTTGTTTCTAGGTGACACCCAGACAGATTGGCTCGGCACTGCCCAGGCCTGCGTCAGTGACCATCAGACTCATCAGCTGTACAATGAACCCATGGAAAGGAGACAGGGCACACCTTGAGTCAGCAAGACGTGCAGGGGCAGGCTGGTGGACAGAGAATCTACAGCTTTTCATGCCATGTGCTGTGAAGCTTGTGTTTGGGACTCAAGAAGTGCTAGACACATGCAAAAGACTATAAAAAGCAGCTGTATCCTCATCCATTTGGTTTTCAGTCCTGCTTTTTACTCTGAAGCAAACTTTTCTACAAATGGAAGCTCTGAACAAGGACTGAATGACCATCCAAGCTGAGGATGTTCCAGAGACTTTCAAGTTAGCAAACTCACATGTGGCTAAGAACCTTGATATATGGACTTTGAGTCTTATGTACGTATCTGACTGCTTGGCCATTTAATATTCTCTTTTTCTTTCTTCTATAATAGACCTTTAGTTTTAGATGCTGTGGCAAATGCGTACTGTTCTTGGGTCTCGCGCTTTTCTTCTCTGGGGTGTAGTTCAGGGCGATATTGCTTGTCTTGAACCGGTTCTTAATCACTCTTCTAGTGTTTGAGGAGGGGAGTGGAGAGGGAGGGACCTGGGCCCGCCCTCTATTCCAGTCCAACCCAGGGGCCCTGGGTTGTGGTGGAACCACTTGAACTAGCGGTTTCTTCCCCTGAGTTACTTCCCTCTCATACCCGTCAGCTTGTGAAGGGCTTTCTCGCCTCTCTTCTCTATACAAGCTTGGTGCCCCTTACCTAGGGTTCTGTTGGGCTTCCAATCCACCGGCAGCACTCTCAAACTTCTATTTCCCTCTGGACAAACTCTTCTCTTCTGCAATCTGCACTCTGCTCCCATCCACCTTTCTCCTTCAACTTACCACACCCTGTCTGACTGAAGCAGGGTTATATATTCCTGATGGAGTCAGGTGCTCTTAATTGGAGTCAGGTGCTCTAATTGGCCACAGCGTGTTCTAGTTAATCTAAGCAAACCTTCCTCCCTTGGAGGGAATAAGGCCCTGCTAACACTCTTATGCTGCCTCTGGCCATGCTGTATCCATATCTCCCCCCCCGCTCAACACCAAGGGGGTTGGCTATGAGACGAAGGCGTGTTGGCGTGAGAGGCCATCAGCGTTGCCGTGTTGGCTTCCAGCCCTATGCTGACCGAAAATGGAAAGGTTGCAAAGAGAACCACCTCTCACTCTGGCGTTTCTTTCCTTGTTCCTATGCATCCACTGAGCGGGGCATGATCAGCTACAAGGGGTAAACGCCCGGACCAGGAGATAGTTAGCGGAGAGTCTCCATAGCCCATTTTATCGCCAGACATTCCTTTTCAACAACAGCGTATTTTTGTTCCTGGGGAGGAGCTTTCCGGCTTGAGGTACAATGGATAGAGCCCGGAGTTGCTCTCCTCCGCCTCCATCTTGGAAGACACCGAATCCACCCTCCGTGGAGGCCGCCACCTTTTCTGAGGTGAAGTTATCCTTCTTCGAAATGCCGTCATATGGCGTCATGGACCCATTCACACAGCTACTGCGTCGTAGTGATGGTCAGGGAGCGGCTCAAACCTTACTTTGGCTGAGCTCAGTTGCCGCAAGGAATCTGACTGTGATGTGCGTCCGTCGATAATAATTGTGTCGCCATCTGGTCTCCATCTTAATATGCACCCTGTGCGGGCCCATCTCTCGGGTCTCGGTCTCATGAACCCGTCATCGATCCACCCTTGTGCCCCTTTTTCTTGCGCTTGCTGGGTGGGCTCAACATAGTGCGGTCTTGTGAGAGATCGTGGAACTTTTATGGCGCGATATTATCGCAGACTCGGAGGCTTATAGCCGGACAAAATGCTCACCTTTGACTCGGCCTATACTCTGCGCGATCGGGTCAGACACAAGGGAGGCCAATCTGCGGTTTTAGTATAGACAGCACACTTCCACACCTAGGTGCGCATCAATAGATGTTCATTGAGAGCCGGTTTCGGAAATACGGCACGTCTTCCTTCATCATTCGACGCCATGGCCTGAGTGTTTACTGCCTCTGGCTACTGCGTGGTTCTTGTTTCCCTTATCACGAATATATACAGCGCTCGCGCGATGATGTTTAGTTAGACTCCGCCTGCAAATATCTCCGCGCGCTCTCGCACTGTTTTCCGAATTCTGTACAGCAGTGTGCTTATCTCCAATATACAGTCGGCTACGATCGTAGATGTAATCTTTCTATTGTTGTTCTTAAGAAAGTAAGTGCTCAAGAGACAAAGAGGCGGCAAATTGACGTAGAGGTGATCCTGGGGTGTGGTTGGCGTAATAACTTATCATCAGTCTTTTTGTGTGGCAGGGAGAGCTCACTTAGGCAGTAGGATGCGAGAGGAAAAGCGAATTGGAACACAGATGTTTCTAGGAATCTGGCCAAATGACTAGCCGGTGTGTAAGATAATAATTCGTGTTGGCTTTTCTCCTGGTGCCATACCCTTGGCAGGGGTGATTGCCAATATCTTTGGTTCAGATCTAGGGTGGTTAGGTTGTGGCCTTGCCTAGAGGCTGATCACCGCTCGTCAATGCGTGTGGAGTGGGGTAGCTCGGGTGGCACGAGGCTCTAGTTGCCCCACCAGTTTATCTCATATTAATCTGCGGTGAGTAGTTACATATCGGAAATGGTCTGGAGTGGGTGCTCGCCAAGTGCGTTTGGGTACAGGAGCTGTCGCGAGGCTATCGTATTGACGCCATGCTTGTGTGAAATCTTCGCATTTTCGCCCGACGGTTGTAGTATGTCCGCTGTGCCTCTTGTGCTTTTTCTAAATGCTCCCGTACTATCGGGTTACTCGAGTTATCCGCTCTCGCATCTGTGTCACATGCTCAATAATATTCTTTCCTGGGTTGGGTTGTTCCTCCCAATCCTCCTTGGCGATATCCCAATATCCCGCGTGGGTGGCGTCCATATAAGAGTTCAAAGGGAGAAAAACCCGTGGACGCCTGGGGAACTTCCCGTATATAGCGAACATTAGATACGGCAAAAGAGTGTCCCAGTCCTTTCCATCCTGTGCTACCACCTTCCGGATCATACTTTGAGGGTTCGATTGAATCTTTCGACTAGTCCCGTCTGTTTGTGGATGGTAGACGGAGGTCCGAATGGCTTGTATACGGAGCAGGGCACATAAGTCTTTCATTAGTTTTGACGTAAACGGGGTTCCCTGGTCTGTCAGGATCTCCTTAGGGATGCCCACTCTGGCGAAAACCTGTAGTAGTTCTTTAGCTATTGCCTTAGACGTGGGGTTTCTTAAAGGGATGGCCTCTGGATATCGTGTGGCATAGTCAAGGATGACTAGTACGTTTCGGTGGCCCCGTGCCGACTTTTCTAGTGGGCCCACTATGTCCATAGCTATCCTCTCGAACGGGACATCAATAATAGGTAAAGGTACTAGTGGGGCCCGCAAGTGAGGTCGGGGCTATGCAGCTGGCATTCAGGGCAGGAGGCACAATAACGCTGGACTTCTGCTCGTATTCCTGGCCAATAAAACCTTCTTAGTATTCTATCCAGCGTCTTGTCTACCCCTAGATGTCCCCCAAATAAATGACTGTGAGCTAACTCTAGTACGGCCCTTATGTGTTTCCGTGGGACTAGGAGTTGCTCTACTTCTTCCCCTCGTATTTGCTCTATTCTGTACAACAGATCACGTTTGAGCACGTAATATGGCCTTGGGCCTTTGACTTTTCCTTCTACAGGCACTCCATTTACTTCCACTACCTCCTCCCTCACGTTTGCATATAATGGATCTTCGGCCTGGTCCTGCCCAAAGGTCTCACGTGCAGTGCTGAACTGACCTAATTCCAGGGGGCCTATTTCAACTCTTCCCCCTGGGGTGCTCCCACTTGGGCCAGGAACCTCCTGAGTCCTCCGTGACCCGAACCTTCTCCTTGTCTCCTGGGCGGGTTCGCCTACCCACAAGGGAAGTCTTTTGATTAGCTGCCAGAATCCTGGTCCCTAACTTTTTAGCCGCCCTTCGTTCTCGCCTAGCCCTGCGGGTTTTCCAGGGGATGAGAACAATTCTGGAGCAAATTCAGCAAACATGGGGCGAGGCTATCTTTAGTTGCCTCTGTCTCAACCTGGGGGTTGCTACCCTCTCCTGCCTCTATCGGGGTCAGTAAGTTCTCAAACCCAGGGAAGTCTCTCCCAATCAAAACAGATAAGGGAGCTTGGGGACTACTCCTGCAGAAACTCTGGTGGTATTCCCCTGGATTTCAATCCGTACTGGAATTGTAGGGTAAAAATTCACGGTGCCATGTACGCATGTTACCCCTGTGCTTTTGGCCCGAGTTAGTTGGTCTGTTCCCACCAACTTTCCCGAGACCAACGTGACAGCACTCCCCGAATCTATTAATGCTATGGTTTTTATACCATTCATTTTTACTGGTCTGGTAAATCCATGTGAGGTCAATGTAACCCTACCAGGTTGATCAGGCCACATTGCTCCCCATAACTCCCCAGATTACACTGCATAGGCACCTCCTTGTTGGACATTGGGCTGCTATATGCCCAATTCCCCACATTCATAACACCGTCCCCTCATTCCGGTTATCACCCCTGCCTGGGGCTAGTTGGCCGGCCCCCCACCACTCTTCCCAAACCCCCAGGTCCCTTTCTGGCCTCGAGCCATTCCTCACTGTCGTTCCTCCCGGTTATAGTTTTTCTAGAGTTCTCGACAGTCCGGGGCCTTGGGTTTGGGGTTGTCTTCCTGGGTTGCCGTGTCTCCCCGCTTGGAGTCTGGAACAGTTCGCGGGCTGCCAGTTGTCTTTCCACGAGGGAGACCAACTCATCATAGGTAGAGGGGTCATTCTGACCCACCCAAGTCCTGAGTCCTGGTGGTAACCCCCGCATATACCGGTCCAATATTAGTACCTCCATCATCTCCTCAGAGCTATGGGCTTCAGGGCGCAGCCATTTCCGGGTCAGGTGGATCAAGTCAAACAACTGCGTTCGGGGTGTCTTGTCCTCCATATATCGCCATTCATGGAACCTCTGGGCTTGTAGTGCCGTTGTCACTCCGAACCTGGCCAGGATCTCTGCCTTTAGCTGGGAATAGTTTGCTGCAGCTTCTGCAGATAGTGTAATAACCTTCTGGGCTTCCGCGCACATAGGAATGGGGCAAGGATACCGACCATTTGTTCTCGGGGCCATGGCCTCCGCAGGGCTGTTCTCGATCAAAAGCCAGGAGGTATGCTCCACATCATCCTCCCTGGTCATTTTTTTGTAAGTAATGGCTAGCCCGTATGGTCCGGGTCCCTTCCCGTGGTGATCTGTTACTAAGGGTCTTCATCTGCTATTAGGTCCTCTCAGGCAGGGATCGGTCCTGAGCAGCCTGACTCACATTCAGCTGATTAGTCCCTTCTTGGCCTGCCAAATCTAGTCGCCTCTTGTGGGCGGTTGCCTGGACCCTGGTAGCTCCTGCTGGGCCGCGTGGCATGTTATAAGGGCCTTGACGCACTCGTCCATCTTAAGGGTGGGAGGGTTATGTCTCCCCCTGGACTATGTCCCCAGCGCGCAGATCCACCCTGAACAACGTGTGGCAATTGCCGGTACTGTTCTCTTGGGTCCTCCGCGCTTTTTCTCTCTGGGGTAGGTTCAGGGCGATATTGCCTTGTCTCTGAATCCAGTTCTTAAATCACTCCCCTAGTGTCCTTGGAGGAGGGGAGTGGAGGGGAGGGGACCTGGGCCCGCCCTCAATACTCCAGGTACCCAAACCCGGCCCTGGTTTGGTGGTGAACAACTTGGACTAGCGGTTTCTTCCCTGGGTTATTCCCTCTCATACCCGTCAGCTTGTGAAGGGCTTCTCGCCTCCTTCTATTACAAGCCCTGGTGCCCCCTTACCTAGGTTTCTGTTGGGCTCCCAATCCACCGCAGCAACTCTCCAACCTACTATTTCTGCTCTGACAAACTCTCTTCTTCTGCAATCTGCACTCTGCTCCAATCCAACCTTTCTCCTTCAACTGCCAACCTGTCTGACTGAAGCAGGGGTTTATATTCCATGACTGGAGTCAGGTGCTCTAACTGAAGTCAGGTGCTCTAATTGAAGTCCAGGTGCTCTAATTGGCCTCCCGACACAGCTGTTCTTAGTTAAATCTAAAGCAACCTTCATCCCTTGGCAGGGAATAAGGCCCCCTGCTAACACTCTTATGCTGCCCTCTGGCCATGCTGTATCACAATGCTAAAGGACTGGCTGGCAGCATGGTATTTTGGGTAAGATCCAACCTAATACTGACCTGGTAATGTGACTCGCCCTTTGAGGTCAGAAGAACATTTTGTATCGTGAGCAGAGCTTTTAAATAACTTCTCATTGTACTGGACAAAGGTGCTGATTGGGAGCCAGAGAACTGGAATGCAATAGAGGGGGCTGGGTGATTTCTTTTTTAACTTCTTAATAACCAGTGTGGGGGATCAGAAGCACAATTTGTGACTGGCTGGGGCATCTAACTTCAGCGTTACTCCCAAGACTGGTGGGTATCTGCTCTCCCTTTTGCAGCCTGCCCTGACTTTGGGTATTTTCAATGAGGGCTGCCATGTACCCTATGCCACACAGACACAGTCATTGAGATACCTGATTGCACCTGCACGTCAGGCGCATTGACATCTGAATGGCCAGGCTGGTCTGCGGGGGGCGCAATACCAGGGCAATGTACTGTGGGCACAAAACTGTGCTCTCAAAAAGGCCAGGGGGGTGAGGCCACTTACAACCAACCACTAAGATCATTATAAACAACCACTATATGGCGCTGTTACCCCCATGCACCTACAGATGAGATGCTAGGTACAGAATAGGAACACCTATGATGATGCAACTAGCCACCAGGTGGTGCTGTTCTCTCTCTGTGTTTGAATATCCCAGAGGAGGGGAAAAGATCCTCTGGATCCATTCACTGAGGAGGAGCAAGGGGGCTTTCAGGAAGGCTTGGATCCAGATGCCTGTGAAACCGGCCACCTCAGCAAGAGACTGGACTTGGGGGAAAGCAGCTTCATTAGACAGGAACGGTGAGTGTAGACCCAGGTTCAAGTTTTGTGATTTTGTTTTGTGTTGTTCCCATCTTGTTCTCTTGTTTCTAGTTAAAACTTTTTTCTTTCCTGAACAAACTTTTTGTCTTGTTTTATTAGCCGCGCTCACAAGGGCTGGGTGAGATACAGGAGCAGCGGTTTATGGTAAAACTGGTAAATGGCACACACTGTCCCTTTAGGGGCAGTGGATCTGGGATTTCTGTGAGGACCCAGTGCCAGGGCTGGATGTCACAGGGGAGCGCTGCAAAGGGATGAAGGGACTGGGGTGCAGTTATTGTTACCTGCAGGGCAAAGCCAGGGCTGTCCTAGCCAGGAAGAGAGGGCTTGCGAGGCTGACAGGCCGGTGGGGTCAGGGAGCCAACAGCAGGCCAGGTACAGGTACAGATCCCTCCCGCTGGAGGCAGGGGAATGACACAGTGACTCACACCCCTGGGTAAGCAGGTGTGTTTGGGTAACAGGGCAGAGTAAACCATTAGCTGGTGGGAGCTGAACACTGGGGGCGGGGGAGACCCCACAGAAATGCCATGGGCTCAGCAGAGTCTGATGTGACTGTTGAAGCGGGCGTGGGCTGTGGGGGGGAGGGAAGAGAAGTTGCGGGGATTGTGATGTTTCCATACTGAGTGGAAGATGCAGAGACGGGATCAGTGCGGGCTCCACACTCACCTGACACGGCGATGAGGACGATGATGAGGATGATAACAGCGATGCTCAGTACGAGATTGAGACCCACACTCGGAACTGCCCAGCGACGTGCCCATGGTTTCAATCGAGACAGCAAACCTGTAATAGAAACAGCCAGTAATGCTCACGCTGCTGGGACAGCAGGGAGCGCAGGGCCCTGCACTGATTAACTGCATCAGCTGGAGCTCGTTTGAAAACGGGCTATTCTGCAAATAGAGAGATGCATTTAGAGTGAATGAAGTGAAAATTTTCATTCCAACTCAGTGGGGGCAGGAGGAGGAGAATCATTTCAACTTTTCTTCGGGGGTGGGGGGGGAGAAGGGGGAAATCATAAAAAAAGTGGGTTTCAATTTGAGGTTTTCAGAGATTTCTCCAGCCCCTTGAAAATGTTTCCAGTGAAAGTATTTAGTTAAAAAGGGAAGAGAAAGGAGGGAGGAGACCCCAACATAATAAATCAAATTGATTCTTTTCTTATTTCTTAAAACAAAAATCCTCACCACCACCCCCACCAAAAAAAAGTGTCCATTTGGAATTGCAGACTGGCATTGTTTCCATTTGAAACCCCAAAACTTCTGAAAAAAAAATTGTCTTGTTTAAAAAGCATTTCCACCCAGAAGGTGTTGATGGAAGTTGACCAGCCGTCTAGCCGTGATGGAGGAAGTGGGGTGAATATGCTGGGACTGAGCAGGGAACCTCTAGATCGAAAGCCTCAGACTGCTCCTGCCTGGGCTAAAGGCCCGCAGTACATTGAAGCCGTAGCTGACTTGTGTCTTTTACATGACCAGCCACTAGAGGAGATAAAGGCCTCATGAGTTAATGCGGGTGGGACAGGAGAAGGTAAGAAAGATCCCAAGGAGGCAGCTGTACCTGTAGGGCAGATTTTGCTGCTCTTTCCACCTGGGAGGGGATGGGCACATGATTGTTCCGTTTTGTTTCATTTGGGTTTCCTGAGAGGCCAGGAGTGGCCTGGCTTTCAATTTCTCAGCGTGATACGACCCATTCAACATCTTTTCTGTCTCGGAAAGACTCACGGACTCCAAAACAGGCGACTTGTTCATCTGAACCACCTTTCTGCAGCCACTGGTAACTGAGGCCAGTTCATGGTGGGGCTGGCAGAGCCCTTCGTAAGGACAGATTCAAAGCAGCTCACTTGATTACAGCTCAGGCAAAGTTTGGCTACGTGGGGTGATCAGTGAACACACCTTTCAAATAAAATTTGACTGTGAGTTTTGCCTGAATACCCCGATCAGCCAGACTGCGTCTGGGCTGTGTTCGAACGGACTGTTTCAAACCTTTTCTTGGCACTGCTTTTATCCCCAGGGTCAACCAGGCCTTAGCAGGCGCTGCCCAAATCGACTCCAGGTCGCTGAATCATCCTTGTTCTGTTTCCTTTCACTGCTGTCCCGTCCCGTGGGGTCTGGGTTCGAGGCTTTGCCTGTGGAGAGAATCGTCGGGTTACTCAGGCTGGCTCCTGTCAGTGTTTATCTGCCCAGCCACAGCCCTGCACAGCAAGGTCAGTGAGAGCTGCCAGTGCTAGGACTGCCTGGTTTTGTCTACAGCAATTGTCATCTGAAAGATCCCAAAGCACTTGACAAACCCATGGAGGCAGGTGCTGGACTGCGGTCAGTTCCATGCAGAGAGAGTGGGGCCAGATCCTGGGCTGGTGTGAATTGGGGCAGCTCCATTGAAATCACTGATCCTACATCCCCAGCTGGTGAAATGAGCCATCACTCCACTGCAGTCAGTGGGGCCAGATCCTCAGCTCTGCTTAGTGATGTCTCTTTCTACAGTCGTTACAGACACACTTGAATTGGCAGGAATGAATTTGCATCCCCTTATGCAGATAGTTCACAAGAAGTCATTATGGTTTAATTGGAGAGCCTGGAATCTTTCATGCGGGGGAGCAGTTCCTGCTCTCTGCCCTTGGGGGAGCCCCATGAAGTCCCTGCACCCTGGCAGGACAGAGACTGGGAGAGCAGCAGACACAGACATTCCCACCTGAGCCCTGTGACAGCAGCAGAGCTGCCAGATGAGCAGATCTGAAGGGAGCGACTCCAACAGCAGCCAGCACCTGCTGCTTCAGCGGGAGGGGCAGGACACCCCTGTACTGGACAGTGATGGAATAACCTGCTCCAGTGACAGATTCCTCACTCACCCCCCTTGGATAGAAGCTGGGGCTTGTACCTTGCCACAGGAGGGTTTAGAGTCCTTCCCACTCCAGGTTACTGTGTAATATTGATGTTTATAACTCTGGATGGTCCCATTATCCCTATAAATGCCAAGAACTTGGCAGAAGTCAGAAAGGAAGATTGACCAAGGAGGTCTTATGGCAGCGAGTTCCACAGGCCAGCTGCACCTTGTGTGAAAATGTATTTCATAAGATTTGAATTTGCCGCCTTTTCAGGTCAGGGGTGTGGTCAATGAGTGGTCCTGATAGGGCCTTCTCCAATAAGAGTCTCCTGTGCTCATACAGAGATTCAGATTCTCCCCTGCCTGGCACCTTGTAACATCTCGGCCACCTGCCCAGTGAGGTGTCAAAAGCCACCGGATTAGAATCTCCTCTCACTGGTATCCACTGGCCTCATCACCAACCCATTGGTAACTACACCTGGCCTGGGATGGTGCCAACGAATCAGTAGGGGTCCGTCTACACTGCATTGTAAACCCAGTTCTGTGGGACCCAGGTTTGTGGCCACTTGTGTCTGAACCCAGGCATGAGCGTTTACACTGCACAGCAAACCTGGGTTTACAATTGCTGCCCTGGGTCTCTCAGCCTTGCTAATGGTCGATACTGCACCGTGTTGATCTTCTGACCAGTTTGGAGCTTACGCTGCATCCACACGGCAAAATGTCAAGGCTCGGACCGGAGTCACGCCAAGATGCAGGCTCAGACTCGCCCCAGCAGGATGCTAGGACCTGACATGACCTGAGTCAGACTGATCTGTGTGTGGACAAAAAGGGGTTTGGTCTCAAACCTGAGTCTGAGCTGGGCTTACTGTGCAGTGTAGACACACCCTGAGAGTCACTTTTTTCCACCAGTCAGCAAGAAACTAGTAGAATAAGGAATGCAGCATTCTCTGCTTAGATTTTAGTCTCTGCCACTGCAGAGCTTCTGCCTAGAGCTGCCCCCGACTCCTCCTGCATCACTTCCCCCTGCACAATGAAAGGAGCAGCCCACCCCCCTCACAGCTCCCATCTGCCCCAGGGGGCATTTGTCCCTGGCTGCTCACAGGATCCAGGCTATGCAGGAGAGCTGGTAGATTGCATGATATATGATATCCATACAGACTAACATAGCAAACAGACATACACACACCTGTCACTCATGCACAAACACACACACAAGCTGGGGCAGCAATTTAATCATAGATGTGACTCCCTGGGTGCTCAGAGCTGGAGTGGGGAAGGTGAGGAGTTCTGCGCCGCTAACAGCTTCTGCCTTTGGGGCAGGGAGTGTGTTTATAAAAAGCTGCAGAGTGACTGAGATAACAAAAGTCTTGTCATTAAATCAAATTAAGGCTAGATGATCCTGAAAGCATTGCCAGGCGCTCCAGTTAAAAGGTAGGAAACGAAGGGCAGGAATAAATGGTCCATTTTTCAGACTGGAGAGGAGTAAATAGAGGTGTCCCCAGAGGGGCTTGTACTGGGACCAGTGCTGTGCAATATTCATCAGTGATCTGGAAAAAGAGGTAAGCAGTGAGGTGCCAACATTTGCAGCTGATACAAACAGAGAGGGGACACAATAGCCATTTTCGAGTACATAAAAGGTTGTTACAAGGAGGACGGAGAAAAATGATTCTTCTTAACCTCTGAGGACAGGACAAGAAACGATGGGCTTAAATTGCAGCAAGGGAGGTTTAGGTTGGACATTAGGAAAAAACTTCCTGTCAGGGTGATTAAGCACCGGAATAAATTGCCTAGGAAGGTTGTGGGATCTCCCTCATTGGAGGTTTTTAAGAACAGGTCAGACAAACGCCTGTGAGAGATGGTCTAGATGGTGCTGGTCCTGCCATGAGTGCAGCGGACTGGACTTGATGACCTCTTGAGGTCCCTTCCAGTTCTATTATTCTATGATTATATTCAAGATAGTTAAGTCCCAGGCAGACTGCAAAGAGCTACAAAAGGATCTCTCAAAACTAGGTGACTGGGCACCAAAATGGCAGATGAAATTCAATGTTAAATGCAAAGTAATGCAAAATCAGTTGGGGGTGGTCCTGCCCATGAGCAGGGCATTGGACTGGATGGCCTCCTGAGGTCTCTCCCAACCCTAATCTTCTATCATTCTATGACATGGCAAAATATAAACCCAACTATACATACAAAATAATGGGGTCTAAATTAGCTGTTACCCATCAAGAAAGAGACCTTGGAATCATTTGCAGGACTCTGGAAGCACTATGCTTCCAGATTACTGCAAATGGATCCATCTCACTGTGCCTGTATCATCCCAAACTCATTTTCCAGCTTCAGAAGACTTAAAAATTCTCTCCAGTCATCAATGGGACAGATGCAACTGGATAATGCAGCTGTCCTGAATGTGCATCAAGACCATTCCAGGGAACTAGATGTAGATAAGATTGCTGGCTGTACTTTCATCCAGAAAGCTACAGTGAGACATAATCTCTTTAAACTGGGACATTAGTGAACACAGCTTGCAGGTGACTGCAATGATTTTAATATACTATAATTCATGAGAATGTAATTAGGTAGTTCATAACAACTGACTTGTTATTAAAATAGTAAAGATGCCAATGATTGACACAGTCAGTAACTAGAATAAGACAGAAATGTATACCTATGCTGAAAATAGCCTTCCCCCAAACTAGCAGAATGCTCCCCACCCCATAACACACACACACCTCTTCAAAAGCACCTGCCAGCAAAAAGAAAAGTCAGTGCCTATGACTTTAATAATCGGTAACTGGAGTCCAGCCAATGCAACTGACAATCACTCTCCAGTGTTTTTATGTATCTGCTCTGGCAGGGAGAGAAGCAGCAGCTGCTGTTCCCCGGGGTGTTTGTAGAATGGTCCTTAGCAGCAGGGACAGACAGCTCAACAGAGCAGGATCTCAGAAAGGGTGAACCCAGGAGCTCTGGGCCTCAGGGGGACCCAGCAAAGGCATCAAACGGAGCCGGCTCCAAGGTCTGACCCCAGGGCAAACCCCGCGGGCTCTGCAGAGGGGGGCAGAGATCAGACCCCACCTGGCTTTGCAGGGCGGACACATCCCAGGCTGGTCACTATCGGTTGCCCAGGGGCATTGCATCTCCCCCGCGCTCACCCTGCCCCATAGGAGCCCCCCGCAACCAGCCCCTCACAGACCTGTGGGGCAATGAGCCGGGAGCGAAACTGGATTCTTGAGGATAAAGCTGGG
>NC_133780.1:2921881-2926741 GCF_003597395.2 Chelonoidis abingdonii | reverse complement strand
GACTGCTCCTGCCTGGGCTAAAGGCCGCAGTACATTGAAGGCCGTAGCTGACTTGTGTCTTTTACATGGACCAGCCACTAGAGGGAGATAAAGGCCTCATGAGTTAATGCGGGTGGGACAGGAGAAGGGTAAGAAAGATCCCAAGGAGGCAGCTGTACCTGTAGGGCAGATTTTGCTGCTCTTTCCACCCTGGGAGGGGATGGGCACATGAGTTGTTCCGTTTTGTTTCATTTGGGTTTCCTGAGAGGCCAGGAGTGGCTCTGGCTTCATCTTCTCAGCGTGATACGACCCATTCAACATCTTTTCTGTCTCCAAAACAATTGCAGACTCCAAACCAGGCGACATGTTCACCTTTCTGCAGCCACCGGTAACTGAGGCCTGTTCGCACTGGGTCTGGCGGTGCCGGCAGAGCCCTTCGTAAGGACAGATTCAAAGCAGCTCATTCGATTACAGCTCAGGTGCAGTTTGGCTACGTGGGGTGATCAGGAAAAACTCCTTTAAAAAATAATTGGATTGTGAGTTTTGCCCAAATACCCAGACCAGCCAGGCTGGATCTGAGTTGTGTTTGAATGAACTGTTTCAAAGGTATCCTTGGCACTGCTTTTATCCCCAGGGTCAACCAGACCTTAGCAGGCGCTGCCCAAATCAATTCCAAGTCGCTCAGTCATCCTTGTTCTGTTTCCTGTGGGGTCTGGGTTTGAGGGTTTGCCTGTGGAGAGAATCATTGGGTTACTCTAGCTGGCTTGTGTTGGTGTTTATCTGCCCAGCCACAGCCCTGCACTGCAGGGTCAGTTAGAGCTGGCAGTGCTAGGACTGCCCCAGCAATTGTCATTGGAAGGATCCCAAAGCACTTGACAAACCCATGGATGCAGGTGCTGGACTGGGGTCAGTTCCATGCAGAGAGAGTGGGGCCAGATCCCTGGATGGTGTGACTTGGGGCAGCTCCACTGAAATCACTGACCGCAGATCCCCAGCTGGTGAAATGAGCCATCGCTCCACTGCGGCCAATGGGGCCAGATCCCCAGCTCTGATTGGTTATGTCTGTTATACAGTTACTCCAGACACACTTGAATTGGCAGGAATGAATTTGCATCCTCTTATGCAACTAGTTTACAAGAAGTCATTATGGTTTAATTGGAGAGCCTGGAATTTTGCATGCGGGGGAGCAGTTCCTGCTTTCTGCCCTTGGGGAAACCCCGTGAAGTCCCTGCACCCTGGCAGGACAGAGACTGGGAGAGCAGCAGACACAGACATTCCCACCTGAGCCCTGTGACAGCAGCAGAGCTGCCAGATGAGCAGATCTGAAGGGAGCGACTCCAACAGCAGCCAGCACCTGCTGCTTCAGCGGGAGGGGCAGGACACCCCTGTACTGGACAGTGATGGAATAACCTGCCCCCATAGTGATAACTCGGTACATTTGGGTTCGTGTGGACGGAATCGACCTTATTGCCTGCCTAGAGGTTATCCCAAGTGCACCATCTGATCCGGCTCTGTGTCCCGCAATCCGAACTCGGCCTCGCGCGCACTAGTGTCGGAAACAGGAAAAGCCCGAGACTTTTAGAATGACATTTTCCTGCTTTCACGTGTTCCAGCTCTGATTCAGGCGACGGGTGGCGATGCTATGTTCAAATGCAAAAGTAGCTCATGCATTGAACCGTACGGGAGATACTAGTTCTTGATCGCTGTTATGGTCGAGACAAATCTGGTTTTTCAGGCTCCGTTTAAGACAGAACTGCCCAAAGCGTTTGAAAAATTAAACTCCAGGTTACACAGCGGTGCGTGACAACCTGTAACGGAAAGCCAGAGACAAAACGGTATGCTCATGGAGGGGGGAGCAGGTAGATGAGGACTACACGGCTTACCAGTCTCCACAGCAGTTCTCGGAAAACGATCTTGGCATTCTTGGCTCTGGACCCAATGTCTGTAGCTTTTAATACACGGGGTCTTGCATGGTTCGACGAACAGCTCGTTCAGTCTCTTTCCCCCCGCCCCGTAGATCCGTGAAGAAAAGGTAAGAATAATATAATTCCTTGAGTACTTTGGTAAATGTCACCCTCTGGTCTGTACTGAATGCTGCTGGCAGACGCGATGCTGCTGCGGGTGAAGAGCGAGTATCCGCTCCTCTGCCCCTCCCAGTGGTAGGACGGTCGCCCAGTGAGGGTCCTGGCTGAGTCTGGCCAGGGGCTCTGGGGTGAAAATGGAGATGACTCCACTTTTTCTGACAGTGGGATGGGACAGAACAGCTGGTAACTGTCTGTCATCTGATCGACCTGGGGGCTGAGCTTCATCAGGAGCCCCTTCCTCTCTGTGTTATAAAGAAAAAGGATTCTGACCTGCATGGGGACTGTCATAGCCATGGAGGCTTTGCCTCCCCGCATTTTATCTCACTAACTAGTCTGTTGATTGCTTGATTCCTGCTATTGCTTCTAACGATTATGCCAACAACTGGGTTGTGGGGGTCCGTGCCATTGGTAGCCCAGGTAGGTGGTGGAAGCAACAGTTGCCGTACTTGCAGTGGGCTCCCGGCTGATGAATACTGACACAGGAGCTGTGCTGTGCTACACTTGGCTTTAAATACACTTTGTCCTATTCTTGTCCAGTTGACTCTATTTTTTAAACCATAAAGGACAGGATTGATCTCAAAGTCCCAAGTGAGTCGAATCCCAATGTTGCTTGCATAAAATTTTTCACACGGTTATTATCCATGCTAGTTCCCATTTTAGCCTGTATGAGTGTAAAATAAAAAGATGGAGACAGTATAGTTTCTGCATGTCTGACTGTAGTACTGTACCATCTACGCCACCAGGAAGGGGAGAGAAGTGGATATGCTCTTCAGTGCTGCCCGGATCGCCTCTATCAGAGCATTCAGTACAAGAGGGTGACATTGTAGTGACTCGGTATTGGTTTATTTTAACTTTATTTTCGTGCTGGTGGGGAAGAGACTGATGAGCTGTTCGTGACCATTGTGAACCGCGTTGTTGGGTATAGCTACAGACATGGGCGGTTGCTTCAGCCAAAATGCATAATAGTTTTCAGAGACTGCTGAGGACTTTGGGATGCTGGAGTCCTCAGGCACCCCCTTCACCTTCCTCCATGATCCCCCGCCCCTTGAGGATCTCTCTCTTTTTCATAGTGATAACTCGGTACATTTGGGTTCGTGTGGACGGAATCGACCTTATTGCCTGCCTAGAGGTTATCCCAAGTGCACCATCTGATCCGGCTCTGTGTCCCGCAATCCGAACTCGGCCTCGCGCGCACTAGTGTCGGAAACAGGAAAAGCCCGAGACTTTTAGAATGACATTTTCCTGCTTTCACGTGTTCCAGCTCTGATTCAGGCGACGGGTGGCGATGCTATGTTCAAATGCAAAAGTAGCTCATGCATTGAACCGTACGGGAGATACTAGTTCTTGATCGCTGTTATGGTCGAGACAAATCTGGTTTTTCAGGCTCCGTTTAAGACAGAACTGCCCAAAGCGTTTGAAAAATTAAACTCCAGGTTACACAGCGGTGCGTGACAACCTGTAACGGAAAGCCAGAGACAAAACGGTATGCTCATGGAGGGGGGAGCAGGTAGATGAGGACTACACGGCTTACCAGTCTCCACAGCAGTTCTCGGAAAACGATCTTGGCATTCTTGGCTCTGGACCCAATGTCTGTAGCTTTTAATACACGGGGTCTTGCATGGTTCGACGAACAGCTCGTTCAGTCTCTTTCCCCCCGCCCCGTAGATCCGTGAAGAAAAGGTAAGAATAATATAATTCCTTGAGTACTTTGGTAAATGTCACCCTCTGGTCTGTACTGAATGCTGCTGGCAGACGCGATGCTGCTGCGGGTGAAGAGCGAGTATCCGCTCCTCTGCCCCTCCCAGTGGTAGGACGGTCGCCCAGTGAGGGTCCTGGCTGAGTCTGGCCAGGGGCTCTGGGGTGAAAATGGAGATGACTCCACTTTTTCTGACAGTGGGATGGGACAGAACAGCTGGTAACTGTCTGTCATCTGATCGACCTGGGGGCTGAGCTTCATCAGGAGCCCCTTCCTCTCTGTGTTATAAAGAAAAAGGATTCTGACCTGCATGGGGACTGTCATAGCCATGGAGGCTTTGCCTCCCCGCATTTTATCTCACTAACTAGTCTGTTGATTGCTTGATTCCTGCTATTGCTTCTAACGATTATGCCAACAACTGGGTTGTGGGGGTCCGTGCCATTGGTAGCCCAGGTAGGTGGTGGAAGCAACAGTTGCCGTACTTGCAGTGGGCTCCCGGCTGATGAATACTGACACAGGAGCTGTGCTGTGCTACACTTGGCTTTAAATACACTTTGTCCTATTCTTGTCCAGTTGACTCTATTTTTTAAACCATAAAGGACAGGATTGATCTCAAAGTCCCAAGTGAGTCGAATCCCAATGTTGCTTGCATAAAATTTTTCACACGGTTATTATCCATGCTAGTTCCCATTTTAGCCTGTATGAGTGTAAAATAAAAAGATGGAGACAGTATAGTTTCTGCATGTCTGACTGTAGTACTGTACCATCTACGCCACCAGGAAGGGGAGAGAAGTGGATATGCTCTTCAGTGCTGCCCGGATCGCCTCTATCAGAGCATTCAGTACAAGAGGGTGACATTGTAGTGACTCGGTATTGGTTTATTTTAACTTTATTTTCGTGCTGGTGGGGAAGAGACTGATGAGCTGTTCGTGACCATTGTGAACCGCGTTGTTGGGTATAGCTACAGACATGGGCGGTTGCTTCAGCCAAAATGCATAATAGTTTTCAGAGACTGCTGAGGACTTTGGGATGCTGGAGTCCTCAGGCACCCCCTTCACCTTCCTCCATGATCCCCCGCCCCTTGAGGATCTCTCTCTTTTT
>NC_133780.1:2865504-2921856 GCF_003597395.2 Chelonoidis abingdonii | reverse complement strand
TCGAATTTAGCGCTACTCCTCTCGTCTGGGAGGAGTTCCGAAATCGATTTAAGGAGCCATTTAACTCGATATTAATGACGACGTCGTGTGAACGGGTACAGCGTTAAATCGGTATATCGGCCATTAAACCGATTTAAAGTCACAGTGTAGACCTGGCCTCATTCTCCAGCTTCAGAAGACTTAAAAATTCTCTCCAGTCATCAATGGGACAGATGCAACTGGATAATGCAGCTGTCCTGAATGTGCATCAAGACCATCCCAGGGAACTAGATGTAGATAAGATTGCTGGCTGTACTTTCATCCAGAAAGCTACAGTGAGACATAATCTCTTTAAACTGGGACATTAGTGAACACAGCTTGCAGGTGACTGCAATGATTTTAATATACTATAATTCATGAGAATGTAATTAGGTAGTTCATAACAACTGACTTGTTATTAAAATAGTAAAGATGCCAATGATTGACACAGTCAGTAACTAGAATATGACAGAAATGTATACCTATGCTGAAAATAGCCTTCCCCCAAACTAGCAGAATGCTCCCCACCCCATAACACACACACACCTCTTCAAAAGCACCTGCCAGCAAAAAGAAAAGTCAGTGCCTATGACTTTAATAATCGGTAACTGGAGTCCAGCCAATGCAACTGACAATCACTCTCCAGTGTTTTTCTGTATCTGCTCTGGCAGGGAGAGAAGCAGCAGCTGCTGTTCCCCGGGGTGTTTGTAGGAGGGTCCTTAGCTGCAGGGACAGACAGCTCAACAGAGCAGGATCTCAGAAAGGGTGAACCCAGGAGCTCTGGGCCTCAGGGGGGCCCAGCAAAGGCATCAAACGGAGCCGGCTCCAAGGTCTGACCCCAGGGCAAACCCCGCGGGCTCTGCAGAGGGGGGCAGAGATCAGACCCCACCTGGCTTTGCAGGGCGGACACATCCCAGGCTGGTCACTATCGGTTGCCCAGGGGCATTGCATCTCCCCCGCGCTCACCCTGCCCCATAGGAGCCCCCCGCAACCAGCCCCTCACAGACCTGTGGGGCAATGAGCCGGGAGCGAAACTGGATTCTTGAGGATAAAGCTGGGGTGAGACAGAATGGAGGCAGCCCAACCCCTCCCCCAGGAGAGCTCCCCATGCAGATATCTTCCCCCCACCCCAGCCCTGCGCTTGCAGCTCTCTGCTCACCTGAGCAGCAGCCAGCCAGCTCCCCGCAGGAGGATCAACAGCAGCGAAAGGGTTAATTCTGATCAGGAAGGGTTCGCTGGGCTGTGAGACTGAACATACAGTCCTGTGTCAGTCCCTCGCTGGAGCAGGCGGGTTATATATACTGCCCCACAGCGCCTCCCTGCTCTGAGCGTCAGTGATATAATGTCCCGGGAGATTGAAACAGAAAGTTTTAAACTGCACCTTGGAGAGGATTCAAACCAAATCGCTTCCTGCCACGTCCTTCAGAAACATGCCCCGTGGCAGGGAGCCAAGTTCCCCCAGGGATCAGAGCCAAAGACTCTGTGGCCCAGTGAGCACTGCAGGGTCACTGGAGCAGGCAGGGCAGGCTGGGCTAAAGGATGCTGGTGACTGAATCTAGTCTCCCAGTGCAACACAGTTCAGGGGCAGATTTCCTCTCGGGCTGAAACCTGCAGCCACCCTGGACTTGGGGCCTGTCTGCACTACAGGGGCCTGCAGCCCTAACCATCCTGGACAGTTCTCCAGTGTGCATGGGGCTGTACTGGGATAAAGGGGCTCAGATTGGTACTGAGATCTCCAGGCAGGGAGGGAATATGTTGTAGAGGTGCAGAGCACCTTTATACAGAGGCAGATCACTGGGCCCTGGGACAGAGCAGATGGAGGCCTCTCCAATCCCCCTCTGGTGCCCCTGCCAGGGACCAGGGCAAGGCAGGGGGGCTTCCCCCCCTGCACCTGGCGCTCCTGCCAGGGAGTGGGGGCTGCTGCACCCCAACTTTGCTCCCTGGCAGGAGCACCAGGCAGAGCGGGTCAGGGCATATTTCTGGGGGGCCCCCAATTGGCCAGTGCCCTGTTGGCCAAGTTGCTAATCCATCATTACCAGTGTAACCCATTGTCCACACCAAGGGCTGCACCAGTGCAATTATTGTGCTAAAAAATATTCCCCAGCCCCAGCCCCAGCCAAGGTATTTGGAGCAGGATAACTCTGCTAGTGCAGAGCAGCTCTCCAGTCACAGCGACTCCCTCCCTGTGGGGGACAGGGGTCTTGGAGAGGAGGGGCAGTTCAAGTGATTTTAAATGTAAGGCACCTTTACACTCCCTGAGTGAAATCCATGGAAGTCTGTGAGAGTGACTTCAGCGAAGCCGGATTTCACCCCCACCACCCTGTCTTGTGATGAGCCTGGAACTGGGACATCAGGGGTGTCCAGGGGGAGGAGGTGAGCGAGGTTGTATGATTTAGAAGGAACACATGGACCAAAAAGATTAACATGTCCCAGGCACTGCCCAGCTCTGGACAGTTTCAGACAAGGTCTGAGGTTTGATACATGGAGACCTCAGCCTGCTCAGCACCATGGCAAGCCCCACTTCAAACCCTCCTCCTAACCTTTTATTAAAGACAAAGAAGGAAAAACTGTCCCAGCCTTTGGAATGTAAAATATCAACTCTAGTCAGTCTTTATGGTAACAACTCCACTTGTTCCCTTTCCCTGGAGAGAGTTTTAATAAGGGAACCCCTCCCCTTGGTCTGACAGCCCCTTGGATGGTATCACAGGCGGCGATAACTGTCCTTTTGGGGAAGAGAGAAATTAGCTGAGATGGGCTGGAGCTGATGTTGTTGCTGTTAAAGTCAGATCCCATTTCATCCTGGGTGGTGTTTGGGATTCACCGACGTTATCCAGGTCCCTCTCTCTGGCCTGGTCTGGTCAAGGCAGGACGTCTCAGAAATAGGGCACAGAAGGTCGGGGGTCCCAGGAGACGATGGGGCAGTCAGGGGCATCGCCACGGTGTGTGTGTTACAAATCTATCATTCTAGGTGATTGAGGCAGAGGTAGCAGGCAGAGACGCACTGAGGATGACCCGGATGCGGTAGCTGTGGCATGTACATGTCCTGGAGGGGGCACCTGAAAGGAGGTTTTTCTTGCATTAAGTGCCGCCTGATAGAACTGCTGGAAAAAAGATAAGAAGACGGAGATGTGCAGGTGGAAACTCTGGGGGGGGGGGGGTGAGTAGAGGCGGGGTTTGAGTAGATGATGGAAAGACACATGATGAGGCGGCAGGGGATAGCTAGTACGAGCAGATGGCAAGCAGGAGAAAGACCATTTGAGGACTGCTGGGTGAGGAAAGTGGCGGAAAGGTGGAACATGTGACTAGTTAAAACCCAGGCAGAGGAAAGAGGAGCCAGCGCATGGAGATATAGAACTCAGGAACAAGTTTGCTGGGTTGGAAAAGAATATGGAGCCACAAGCAGGTTGCTCACTGAAGGAGATGAGGGCGAGGAAAAAGAGGCGGAGCAGCTAGTCCTGCAGAAGGAGGGAGGAGTCTCAATGAGGCGGACACCCAATATGAGCCCTAGGAGGATGCGAGGGCGAAGACAAATCGAGAGGGCATTGACGGCCAGCTGGTGCGGGGATGGGATAGACCGGAGAATCACACTGTCGCCAGGAAAAGCCAAGTCTACGTTGATTGGAGGACTCTTTACTGAGAAGAATAGACAGGCCTGTAACTAGACCTGATCGGAGAACAGAAGGGGTGCTGTCTGCCGGGGGCGTTAAGGTACAGATGTGGGACCTGAGGCTGAAAAGAGCTAGCGGTCGAGCGGGAAAACAATCATTGATGGTCCTTCATTGTGGGAACGAATGATACGGCTAGTCACTCGCTGGACTGTATTAAAGGAGGACTATGTCAGACTGGGGAAGACGTTCAAGGGAATCGATGCTCAGGTGATCTTCAGTGGGATTCTGGCCGTTCCAATAGAGCGGCGGCGACGAGAGGAGCCGACAAGATTGATGATTACAGATGGCTCAGGCAGTGGTGCTATAACGGAGGGCTTTTGGGATGTACGGGATTGGGAAGCCTTTACGGACAGACGATCTGTTCGCTCAGGATGGACTTCAGCTAAAGCAAGGGAATAGACTTCTAGATGGAGGCTCGCCGACCTCATTTAAGAGAGCTTTAAATAGAAGTTGGGGAGATGGTTGGGAGATGTCAGAGATCTCCACGCCGGAATTACCTGAGAGGCAAAGTAACGAAGTGGGAGGGGATACCCTTGTGGACCGAAGAATTGACCCGAGGAGGAAAAGCGAGTTGAAACTAGCCTACGGGGGATGCGATGGTGGAGAAGTCTGTGCAACGACGTGGGGGAAAAAGAATGTCACTGACGGACAAACGTTCAAAAATTAAAATGTCTGTACAACGGTAATGCGAGGAGCCTAGGCGACAAGATGGAAGAACTGGACTACTGGACTGCAGGAAGTGAAACCGGATATTATAGGGTAACAGAAACCTGGTGGAATAGTACTCATGACGGGGGAGTGACGGGTATTGAAGGCTATGTGCTGTTTAGAAAAGACAGAAGAAGAAAGGTGGTGGAGTAGCCTTGTACATCAATGAGGGTGAACTGTAATGAAATAAGAAGTGATGGAATAGAAAGACGGAGCTCTGTCTGGTAAAATCACGCTGGGTAAAAAGCTAACTAGCAGCTTCCCCTGAGATAGTGCTTTGGGGTGTGCTATAGACCGCCGGGATCTGATTTGGATTATGGATAGAGACCTCGCTTTAATGTCTTTAATGAAGTAAGCACAAAGGGAAATGTGTGATTATGGAGAGACTTCAACTTTCCCGGATATAGACTGGAGGACGATGCTTGCAAGAATAATAGGGCGTCAGATTTTCTTGGATGTGATAGCGGTGGATTTCTTCATTCAAGTGGTTGAATACCTACGAGAGGGGATGCCATTTTAGATTTTGGTTTTGGTGAGTAGTGAGGACCTTGTAGAAGCAAAATGGTGGTAGGGACAACCTTGGTTCGAGTGATCATGAGCTGTTCAAATTACAAATTAGATGGAAGGATGAACAAACGTAGATCCTGGGATTAGGGTTTTCGACTCTCGAGGCTAATTTAAGAGTTAAGAAAATTAGTTAGGGAAGTGGGATTGGACGAGAAACTGTTGGATTTAAATGCGGAGAGGCCTGGAATTGCTTTAAGTCGCAGCTGCGGCGAAACTGTCGGAAGCCTGCACCCAAGAAAAGGGGAAAAAACCCATGGGCGGAGCTTGTAGCCGAGCCTGGATGAGCAAGCAAACTCAGAGAGGGGATTAGAAAAAGCAGAAAAGCCTTACAGGAGTGGAAAGAAAGGCGGATTAGCAGGAAGCTACCTTAGTGAGGTTCAGAACTGTAGACTAAAGTGGGAAGGCGAAAAGCCCGCATAGAACTGGGACCTTGCGAAGGGAATCAAAAACATAGTAAAGTTGCTCAGCCACTAAATAAGAGAAAACAAAAGAAAGAAGAAGTGCGGGCGCATATTACACTGAGGATGGAAACGGAGGGGTTAAGGATAACCTAGCATGGCCCCATCTCTAAATAAGTACTTTAGCCTCGGTCTTTAATAAGACTACGTTGAGGGTAGGGACGACGGAGCGGATGACAAACGGAATGTGGCATATGGAGGTGATATTACCGCTCTGAGGGTAGAGCCTAAACTTGAAACAGCTTAATGGACAAAATCGGAGGACTCGGACAATCTTCCACCCGGATATTAAAAGGAACTGCACGTGAAATTGCGTAGCCCGTTAGCGAGAATTTTAAGCAATCGGTAACTCGGGGGTTGTGCCGTACACTGGAGAATTGCACGTAGTTCCTATTTTTTTAAGAAGGGAATAAAACCGTGACTGTGTAACTATAGGCCTGTTTTAGCTTGACGTCTGTTCGTGTGTAAGGTCTTGGAAACTTTTAAGGAGAAAGTATTAACGATATTGAGGTCATTAAATGGTAATTGGACGAATTGCAACTGGATTACTAAAGGTAGATCGTGCCAAACCCAACCTGATCTCCTTCGAAGAAGGTGACGGATTACTTAGACAAAGCGAATGCGGTAGATCTAATTTACCTCGATTTCAGTAAGGCCGTTTGACACGGTTCCGCATGGGGAACTGTTAGTTAAATTGGAAAAGATGGGGTGCATGTTGAAAGCTAGTTAAGGTGGATAAGGAACTGGTTAAAGGGGAGACTCCAAGCGGGTCGTACTGAAGGTGAACTCAGGGCGCTGAAGAGTTAACTAGCGGAGCTAGTCCCTCAATAGGATCGTTTGGACCGACTTATTTAACGTATTTATTACTGACCTTGGCACCAAAGGAGCGGGAATGGGTTAATTAAAGTTGCGGATGACACGAAGCTGGGGGTATTGCTAACACGGAGAAGGACCGGGATACTGTTCAGGAAGATCTGGACCACCTTTTTACACTTAGGAATATAGTAAATGGATGAAAATATAATAGTAAAAGTGCAAGGCATGCACTTAGGGTAATAATAAGAAATTTTAGATAAGATATACGTTGGGACGCATCGTGGAAAACGACGGAGGAGGAGGACCAGACCTTGGGTATTTGGTTGATAGGGGCATGACTATGAGCCGACCCAGCGTGATTATGGCTGTTTAAAAAGCAATGCGCGTTTAGATTGCATTCAGGCGACGTAATTTTCCAGCAAGGAGAGCACCGAGGTGTTGTATGCCGTTATATTACGGCGCTGGTGAGACCCCACCTGGAATATTGTGTGCACTTCTGGTTTGTGTCCCATGTTAAGAAGGATGAATTCAAACTGGAACAGGTTCAGGAGACGGGCTACTAGGATGATCCGAGAATGGAAAATCTGCCTTCACGAAAGGAGACTCAAAGACTTGGCTGTTCAGCCTGGCCAAAAGAAGGGCTCCGGGGGATATGCTTGCTCTATATAAATATATCAGGGGTTAAACGTTAGGGAGGGGAAGAGACATATTTAAGTTTAGTACTAATGTCAGGCACGAGGAACAATGGGTAAAACTGGATATTAGGAAGTTTAGACTTGAAATTAGACGAAGCCGTTTCTAAACCATTAGGGGAGTGAAGTTCTGGAAATGGCCTTCCGAGGGAAAGTAGTGGGCAAAAGGACTTATGCTGGCTTTAATAAGACTAAGTTGCTTTGATAAGTATATGGAGGGGGATGTTATTGATGGTGATAGTTTAAGTTGGGCAATTTTGATTGTGGATTATCGGCAGAATAAGTCTGCTCAATGGTCTGTGAGGGATGTTGGCTGGGATGGAACTGAGGTTACTGCACGAGAATTCTTTCTGGCGTGCGGCTGGTTGAGTCTTGCCACACTGCTCGGCTTAGCTGATCGCCATATTTGGGGTCGGAAGTAAATTTTCCTCCAGGCGGATTGGCAGAGCCTGGAGGTTTTTCGCTTCCTCTGCATCGGGGGCATGGGTCGCTTGCTGCGTGATTCCCTGCAGGCTTGAGGTCTTCAAATCTCAATTTTTGAGGATTTCAATAACTCAGTCATGGGATCAGGGGTATAGTTGAAAATCATGATGTGTTTTCATCGGGGCAGGGTTTTGTGGCCTGCCTTGTGCAGGAGGTCAGACTAGATGATCATATTGGTCCCTTCTGACCTATGAGTCTATGAGTCTATGAACTTACACTCCTTGTTCACGGATGAACTCACACTTAGGATAAAACCCACAGGGGAAATTATCACCAGAGAGACCGCAATGTGTAAAGAGCCAACCAGCGCTGAATGCAGCCAGAGCCCCTACACAGCGGCGCCAGGGGTTGTGTTATAAACTGCTTCACAGCACAGTTTACAAGCCAGTGCTTGATTGGTAGTGAAAGAGGTGCCAGGACTCTTTTTTTGTGTTTTTGTTTTTTTTTAACTTTCATAACTGACGCAGCAAGCCCAGAGGTGCTGGGGCTATGAACTGCCAAGTTGAGAGGTGCTGGGGGTCAGCCCTGGCACAAATTAAGTGCTGTTCCTAGCCCTGGACCAGGGGATGGAGAAAGATGTGGGGTAGCAAAGTGTGACAGGCCAGCAACTCTAACAGCCAGATGTCAGTATTTGCTACCAGTGGCAAATTGTGCTGGGGAGCAGTTTGTCACTTTATATGTGCCACCTTTGGGCTGGCAACAGACAGCTCCAACCAACACAACACAAAAGAAACCTTTCCTCCTCCCATGGGTCTCTCTACCCGCCCCCCCCCCCTACATCCCGGCTTCCACAGCTGATGCAGAGTGTGTAGTTATCTGAACAGGATTGGTTGCTCCCCTCCCGTGTGATAGTTAAATAGACACAGTAAATACAACAAACCCTCCCAAGGTCTCAGCAGGATTTGGGAACAACAGACTTTGCAGCTTGGATGCGTCAGTAACAACTCCTTAGAGACAGTTTGGCTGATACCGGTAGTGAAAGCAGGGTGAAAACCCCTCAGGATCACACGTTACTGATTCAGGTGCTGTCTGCGAATGTGTCATCCTTTTAGCCTGATTCGCCAATGTGCTCAGCACATACAGATTGACTAGAACTGAGCCAATTCCAAATCAGTGGATTGGCTTAAAAAAGCAAGAGATATAAGGTGAGGATGAAGTTTGGGTTCTATTTCTTTGCCATCTGGCGTAGTCAGTCGTCGGCGGAGGGCGTGTTCTCAGTGTGTGCTGTCCCAGCTTCATGCGGGTACGCAGCAGACCTTGATCGAACGACCGAAAAAGACACAGATTCGGTTCCATAGCGAAGGCTCCCGGCTGGGTTTACTGTCAACGAAGCCCCATAATAGCACCCGGCTGACTTGATGGAGATACTGAGACATGGATGCCCATGAGAATGGACTCGGCTCAGTGAATGGCGGGATTTTACATTTGTCCCTTGGCCAGACAAAGAGACCTTCCTCTGAAACCCTTCTTTATACATGAATACAAACAAGTTACATATTGCCCCACTGACATGGCTAGTTACTGCTCTCTGACATGGTCAGTTACTACCTTCACCTTGTGGCACCTTGGAGACTAACAAATTTATTTGGGCTGAAAGCTTTTGCCCAAATAAATTTGTTAGTCTCCAAGGTGCCACAAGGACTCCTCCTTGTTTTTATCTTCACCTTGTATATGTTGGTTTGCTCAAGAGATCTGTATCCATAACGCTGACTTTATCTTTCTGAGCGAGGTCAGTGTGTTCCCATGTCACCTGCTGGGAATGTGTTTCCACCATGACCTTGTATTGGGGTGTTCCGGCATGACATTTCTGAATGTGTTTTACATGAATACTTAGTATCTAGAAGTGCTTGTGTTTGTGCAACACCAGTCCTGTTCTGGCCAGGTTCTGTGAGCTTGCAAGCAGGCATGTTTTGTATCAAGGCCTGACTTTTGCTCACAGCCTGATTTTTGCTAACTTTGCTTTATGTCACCTGTGAGCGTGCGACGCTGCAGACGTGTGTTGTCAGATGCTGGGTTATGATTTCTGCTAATGACTGGGTGAGGGCAGGGCCTGGCACAGTCTCTTTGTATAATGGTGTGCTACAAATGGGGCAAGGAGCACCTAGAGCAAAACATGGGTACCTCCCTTGATGCTACAGGTGTTGAAACTGACTAAATCAGAAAGGAGAGATTTAAATCACCCAATTTAATCATGAGTTCAATCAGCACATGGAGAACCTGCATTTACATCAGCTTGACTCCTGCTGTCCTTTTAAATTCTATTCCCAGAAAAGGTTGGGTCCACTGCTTACTTTGTGCCAGGGCTGGGCCCTAGCTGCTTCAGGCTTGGCAGTTCATATATCCAGCACCTCTGAGCTTGCCAGGTCCTTTATGAATATAAAAAAATGGCTTGAGCCCCCGGCACCTCTACTGGTTCTCATTGACCGGCATGGCCATTACAATGTCTGTGTGGTTATTTCCAGCTACGGTGACCAGATGTCCCGATTTTATAGGGACAATCCCGATTTTTGGGTCTTTTTCTTATATAGGCCCCTATTACCCTTACCCCCATCCTGATTTGTCACATTTACTGTCTGGTCACCCTATATCCAGCTCAGGTGCACCCAACTGGATAAATAATTGAAGAGTCATTGGAGCAGGGGGCTTAGAATGTAGGTCTTCGATCTCACATGTGAGCGCCCTACCACCAGGCTACAGACACATTCTCACCGTCTCTTACTCTCTGCTTCCTCCTCCCTTGTGACTCTTTAAGTAATTATACGGCGTGGAACAACTGCAATAAAAGAGACTGAGGGTACGTCTACACTGCAATTAAACCCCTGGGTCTGGTCCAGGTCAGCTGACTTGGGCTCGGGCTGCAAACTTGTGGTGTAGAGGTTTAGGCTTGGACTGGACCCTGGGCTCAAGGACCAGTTTTGAGCCCCACAAGCCTGGCCAGGCACAGCTCTGCCTCACGTCTTTTATTCCAGTGTAGATGTACCCCATGGGAGCCCTACAGAAGAATATTCCATAGCTTGAGCAGCCACCTGAAGGGTAGGAGAGCCCTGTTCCAATCCTTTCTCCCCACTGGGTGGGACTGGATCTAGATCTCCCACATCCCAGGCGAGTGCCTTGCCCAGGCTAAAAGTTCTGCCTCCTCCTCTGGGCTTTGTGGAGCACGGCAGGCGTCTAACTCATTCTCACACCACTTTGGAACCCAAGGGAAGCAGATTCCAGAGTGTAGGTTAAGACAAGAGCTGCCATACTGGGTGAGACCTGGCCATAGACACCACTCAGCCGCCCAGATGTAGTCGCCTAAGTGCATGGGTCGCTTGCTGGTGGATTCTCTGCAGCTTGAGGTCTTCAAATCACAATTTTGAAGATTTCAATAACTCAGTCATGGGTTAGGGGTTGTTATAAATGTGTATGGGTAGGGTTTTGTGGCCTGGCCTTGTGCAGGAGGTCAGACTAGATACATAATTGGTCCCTTCTGACCTATGAGTCTATGAGTCTATGAGTCTATGAGTGAGGGGGGGGCTTAGGACACACCCTATGGTCAGCATAACCATGGCTGGCTACGAAGCTACCACTAACACACTGGCTTTTGCTGATCCCATTCTAGTGCTGTAGCGAGGCAGTGTGGTCCCCTCCTCCCAGGGAGGTTGAGCCCGTCAATCTTCCCAGGGCGGAACTTTCCGGGCGAAGCCCCGCCCCTCAAAGGGTCTGGCGGCGACCCGAAGTATAAAAGCCGGCGCCGGCCTTCAGTTGCAGCTCAGCTGCCGGCCAGAGCAGACGTGCCGGCCGACCCTCGTCGCTGGGAGGCTGCGGAGCTCAGAGACAGGATCAGGCCTTGCGGAGCCGACCGCAGCCACACACGGCGCTGAGCTGCCGGAGCTACCCCGCAGCAGCTACGTGCGGAGCCACCAGAGCTAACCCGCCGTCACTACGACACGGACTACCAAAGCTTGCCCAGCCTTACTACGGCCCGGAGGGACCCTCGGACCAGACCTGGCCCAGCTGCCCGGAGGCGCTCCAGATCTCCCCCCTAGCCAGACTGAGGAGCCCATGAGGGTGGACGACCCTGCGACCACAATAGGAAGTGAAGGGGGATTGGAAGTAGCCGGGGTGGCTGACTATAGTCAGCGCGCAGAAGGCCCCCGAGCTATGGCTGTGTGCTTGGGCGGGATCCCCATTGAAACACCCTCGTCAGTCGTGTTTCGGTCTGATCCCCACTGACCGCCTAAGCGGCGATAGCCGCTACTAGGGCCCCGGGCTGGAACGCAGAGGAGTAGGTGGGCCTGCGTTCCCCCTGCCACCCGTAGCCCGGTGGCAGAAACCCCCTTTCACCGCCCCAGTGACTCTGCTATTGCTCTGCCGTGCCCCAAAAGGGCCAGAGCTTATTGACCTGTTTGTTTGGTGCCCCGCCCGAACCAAGGGCTGGGCCCCCATTGACTCTGCTACTGCTCTGCCCTGCCCCAAAAGGGCCAGAGCTTATTGACCTGTTTGCTTGGTGCCCGTCTGCATCAAAGGCTGGACCCCTACTGACTTTGCCTGTGCTCAGCCTGCTCCACAGGGACCGAACGTCCCCCGGACGGTGGACCGCGGATCCTAAGGACAGGATCCAGAGAGAACAGAACGAGGCCGGTGTGGCTCCCCTCCTCCACAGGGAGGGTTGAGCCCCAGCAACCCTCGCTACAGTGGCCATCTCTCCCCGTGTATCGTACAGGGAGCTGAGGCAGCTAACTCAGGCTTGGTGGATCGCCAGGTTGTTCCTGTGGTTTTCTAGGCACCTAAAAGTTAGGCGTTGGGACGCTTAGTGTCACATCGGCTATGTCCCTATGCAGCTCTGGGCCTGAGGGCTTTTCTCCAAACAGGGGGTGCATTTTGTACCAGCCGCTCTCTGGTTTCTGCAGCGTTGCAGTGAGGCTGACTGGGGATCCTGGGACTGCTTTAATCAAACTGAGACCCAGGCTCTCAGTGACCTAAAATGGAAAACACATGGACCAGTCAGCACAATGACCCCAGTATCAGTCACAGGGGGATTTAAAACAGAATTTATTTTAGGCTGCTGCTGGTTTATTCACATGCCCCTAGTTAAACCACACACATATTGCAGTTATCGTCAGGAATGCTGAAGGCCTGGGAATTGCGGCGGGGGAGGGGACACGGATTGGCCTGTGGAGGAGGCAACACAGCTTGATGGGAAGCAGGGTTGGAGGAAGGGGTTTTGATTTGTGTGTAGGGGGGCGTGATATCTCCATCCCTCATCCCAGCTGACCAGCTGCAGCATCAGTCGTCCTCTTAGCCAAAAAAATCAACATGAGACAAAGATAAGCCAGAACTCACAATGGCTTCAAAGTCATGGGATTCTTTGGGTGTAGGGTAGGGGAGGAAGGACCGTTTCTTCTCAACCTCCACTATGAGCACCGTCCCCTTTCCTCTCCTCTGAACCTAGCTCTCCGCCCCTTCACAGACACCTTGTACTTGGTATGGCATGGGCTGCTCCTAGCAAGTCAGGCAGCAGCTCCGGACAGGCTACAGAGCTTTCTTTAGAGAGAAATCAGAGATGTGTTTTCCATAGATACCTTTAATGCCCGGCCAGATATGGCAGAGGTTAGCGTCAATAAGGTATGTTATGCACGGTGCCACCTAGTGATAGGATAGTGGAAGAGGATGACATTCCAGGGTGGATTTTACAACCACATAAAGATCTCACATGCTATCAGGATAAGAGCGGCAAAAATAACCCGATGGACAGAACTATTCTTCCTGGTAGACGCATTCGAAGAGAACTACTCAGCATTTGTAGCTTCCCAAGTTAAACTTCAAACTGACATTCTCTTGTAAACTCCTCTATATAGTTTTATATGAAAGCTCTAGGGCTCATTAATGCAATGCTCACACTTGCATTCGTTAGCACTTTTTCCCTGACTTTAATGAGACTACTCATATGAGAAAGTATCGCCCAATGTAAAGGTTCCACAATCAAGTCCATAATTCTATATCGGTAGCAATTGTATGTTTGCAGTCTTTCCCAAAGAAACTGGTGACTGAGGGAACATGGACCAGTACCAGAACTGTTGTCAGGTTTCTCAGCTCATATTAAATGAAGTAATCGGTTTCTAGCTCTTGAAGTTGTTTGGAAAACCTTGAAAGAGTATCCTTAGTGTAACCAACACAGTGACATCTTCCTGAGTCTTCAGAGAGCCTGAACTGATTACTCTGAAATAGTGAAATGGCTCTGAGTATAACCAATGCAGCAATGCTGCCTGAATATGCAGAGAGCCTGAACCAATTGCTCTATGAGGGGGGGAACAACTGACCATTCATCTCAATGGGGTGCTAGCTCCCAACCCCACTGCTCAGGGCACCCTGTTGACCCCACTCCAGCATGGGGCTGTGTGCGTGTGGCAGATGGGAAGGAGTACAATGCCCCCCTCCTCCAAACACAGACACCTCAGCTGCTGGGCTAAGTGCTGGGGCTCCCACTGCCAGACTGGCATCTGTGGAATGGAGTGGGGACTTCTTGTTACCCCTGCTCTCCTGATAGGATAGTGATCCCTGCAGTTGCTCCTGCCCTTCGGAGGAGACAGAGAATCCCAGCCTTCCCCTAAACCAACCAGGCAGGGCCCCCCAATCCAGCCAGCACACCACTGTTGTGTGCCTGATCTCTGTCACAACAAGAGGAGTCAGGGTAGGGCACAGTGGCCATTGCGGGGCAGGAAGAGCACAGCTTCTGGTGGGCCTGGATATCCTTAATCCAGCCCTGTGCCATTGTGCCACCCCAACCCTCAACCCACCTTGCCCTTCTAAACACATACCCATCCACGCCCCCTGTGCTGCAGAACCGTGCCAATCCCACGGCTCAGGATCCTTAGTTTGGTCAGTGATTTACGATTCAAATTCCATCTCGGCATGAGGATTTCCATCTCAAATCAGGCTCCTGTTCCACTGACCTCACCAGGGCTGGGTTCCCTTTCCCTGTTCCTGTTTGGACGGAAGAACCTACTGAACCCTGTCATTTAGGCAGATGGGACATCAGGGCCAGGATGGAATTTCTGGTCAGAAAGACCCCCCGCCTCTGGCCCACTCATTATAGCCTGCGGTTTGGGGCACTCAGCTGGGATGTGACAGACTCCAACCGCTCCGCCTGACTGGGGGCAACAACCGGAGTGAAGGTCTCCCACACCCCAGGTGAGTGTCCCAACTGTTGGGCTATAGAGTGTGTCTTTCCCCAGCACTCCCGTGGGAGCTTGTCCACTTTGTATAAATAATTAAATCGTTATTGGAACAGGGACTTCAAACTAGATCTCCAACAGCCCAGGTCACTGGCCATATGGGGTACTCTAGAGTGGGTCTTTCCATCTGTCTTTATATATATAAAATTATGGGGTCTAAATTAGCTGTTACCCCTCAAGAAAGAGATCTTGGAGTCATTATGGATAGTTCTCTGAAACCATTCACTCAATGTGCAGCGGCAATCACAAAAGTGAACAGAATGCTGGGAATAATTAAGAAAGGGATAGATAACAGGACAGAAAATATCATGTTGCCTCTATATAAATCCATGATACGTGCACACCTTGAATACTGCATGCAGATATGGTCGCCCCATCTCAGAAAAGATATATTGGAATTGGGAAAGGTACAGAAAGGGACAACAAAAATGATTAGGGGTATGGAACGGCTTCTGTATGAGGAAAGATTAATAAGACTCGGACTTTTCAGCTTGCAAAAGAAATAACTAAGGGGAGATATGATGGAGATCTATAAAATCATGACTGGTGTGGAGAAAGTAAATAAAGAAGTGTTATTTTTTCCTTCTCATCACACAAGAACTAGGGGCCATCCAATGAAATTAATAGGCAGCAGGTTTAAAACAAACAAACAAAAGGAAGTATTTCTTCACACAACGCACAGTTAACCTGTGGAACTCTTTGCCAGAGGATGGTGTGAAGGCCAAGACTATAACAGGGTTCAAAAAAGAACTAAATAAATTCACAGAGGATAGGTCCATCCATGGCTATTAGCCAGGATGGGCAGGGATGGTGTCCCTAGCCTCTGTCTGCCAGAAGCTGGGAATCGGCGACAGGGGATGGATCACTTGATGATTACCTGTTCTGTTCATTCCTTCTGGGGTACCTGGCATTGGCCACTCTCAGAAGACAGGAGACTGGGCTAGGTGGACCTTTGGTCTGACCCAGTCTGCCCATTCTTCTGTTCTTAATCTTTTCTCTCATATTTTCTAAAATAATTCCAAAAGGGCTCAGTTTCACCCTGATGAGAAACAGGAAAAATTTTCAAAAATCGCAAAAATTGTCATGAAGTCGGAAAACTATTCCTCACCCAGCTCTGCTTCTCCCATCAACCTTTCCTCTGTAATCGACCTTTATGGAAATGCTTTTGTTCTTTCCCCCAGCGGGTGGGGTGTCCCTTGATCTGTGTTAGACACATGCTGCTCCTATCACTGTAACTGCCTCAGGACAGCCCTTGAGATAAAAAGGAAAATATCATGGTCATTTTACAGGAAAGGGACAGAAACTAAGGGACTTTTTTTAACCTAGACCACATGGAGTCTGTATTAGAGCACAGAATTGAACTGGCATCTCCCAAGTTAGTGCTTTAACCTCTGCATCATCCTTTCACCCAAAACTCCTCTCCCCTCTCCCTAGGGCCTAACTAGTCTTGACTGAGGGACAGGCCTGCAGCATGAGAAATGGGAATTTCACACAGCACCTAGAGATTCCCAGCATGCAATGCTGCGCCCGAGGGACCTGAAATATTGGACTATTGAGTATGACATTTTTATGCATGGGAGAGTTCTAAGGTCATTGTTAGTGGTTCCTAAAATATCTGACATACAGTTCCTCTCTGCCTCTGATTCAACTGGATTCAATGGCTACTAAAGCGTCCACCTTTCCAGGAAAGTTATAGAAAGAGAATTCACAGCATATTCTCATGGGTGGGGGGTGAACCCCAGGCTTAGGGAGGCCAACCCTCAGTCCAGCTCACCCCTTCTGCCTAAGGCCCTGCTCCTCCTGCCCCCCTTTCTCCACAGAAGCCCAGAGGCCCCACCACCACGGCCGCCAGTACCCTCCAGTCCATCTCAGTGCCTCCAACCCGAGAGGGCCGGGAAAATCTCTGAAAACCCACCATCCTCATTGCCCTGGGGCCCTGCTGCCTCCTCCAATCTCCCGTCCACGATCACCCCAGGTTCCCACTTCCTTCCCCCGGCCCCACAGCCATTATCCCTGGCCCCTACTGTCTCCCCCTCTAAGCCCAGTTTTTGATAAGTGAGTGGGTGACAATCTGTTGTTCTGATCAGTGTGTTCTGATCCCGCCCTTGTCACCATAGTATTTAAGTGCCAGACCAGGTGTGCATTAAATGATACAACTGACAGCAGAGTTTGTTTTTCCTCTCATCCTCTTCCAGGGGGCGAATTGTGTGGGTGGTGGAGTGGAGCGTTTTTCTCTTATCTACAGCCCGATCTGTATTTATGTCAGGGAAAGCAGATCAGAGCGGAAGAGGGAGAGTAGCGTTGGGTGAATAACACATTTTCCAGTTCATTGTCCATATTGAGAGTCAAGGGGGAAAATGTTGGGTTGGACTGAAAGTCTCTAAAGAAAAAAAAATTGGCAAAATGAAAAGCAAAAAAAAAAAAAAAAAAGAGGTTGAACTAAAGCGTTTAGCTCAACCTGAAATAAAATATTTTGTTTTGATTTCAAGCCTTTTTTTTTTAATTGTTGAATTTATAGAACAAAAATTAAAGGAAATTTATGACTGGAAAAAAAAAACATTCTGAACTGAAGATGTCAAAACAAAACATTTTGATTTCTTCGGAATTTAAGGGAGCTCTCCACTCCTCAAAATGAACAATTTGGTGAAATCGACATGAACTCACAAACTGTTTCAGTGTCTACTCATCTACTTTTTTTTGCCAAACATTTTTTGATTGAAATATTTCAGCTAGTTTTAGTGGGAAGGTTTGTGCTGGTGCCTAGGGGGAGCCATGCGTGTTTCCAAGCAGCCCCCCAAGAAAGCTCTGCCCTGCACTGAGCTGCTTTATCATTAAGGCAGAGGGCTCCCTTGTGCCTGTGGAGCAGAGTTGTTACCCGTGATCCTCATCTCCGAACTTTCAGCTCCTTCGGCTACCCTGGGCCCAGGCCATGGAGCGCCGTGAAGATAAGGATCAAGGCCTTGAACCTGACAGGATATTCCATGGGAAAGCAGCGCGGAGCGCACAGGACAGGTTTCCACCTGCCCCCACTTGTCACCACAGATTGTGAGCTCTTCAGGGCAAAGAGGGGGTCTCTTCTTGTGTGTTTGCACAGGGCTGGTGACGGATGCTACCAGATTAATAATTTGGCTTTGATCCTGGGCCTCACCCCACTGCTCACTGAAGTTCATGCGAAGCCTCTCGTGGATGTCAATGAGCTTTGGATCAGCCGTCTTAAGTTTTCTCAACAGCCTCTTGTAAGGGACCCAAGCCCCAACCACACACAGCCTGGGGGTGGGATCTGCACAGCATAGGCACTGTTCTTCCAGCCCCCATCACATGCTGTCCTCTCCCACCCTTAGGCACTGTCACACTTGGACAACACGCGCCCAATTCCACCGCTGCCAAGTGTCAGCAGCTATAGACTCTGTGACTGGATCAGCTTACTCAAAAGTGTTTGTGTCCCAGGCTCTTTGCTATTCAAATCCCGCTAAACTTAGAAATTTCCTTCTCAAATGAGGCTCCTTTCCCATTTGCCTAACTAGGGCTGTTTTCCCTGTCCCAGAGGCTCTGTCTGTGTTTGGCATGAATGCGCTTTTTAATACTGATTCAGCCAAAGTGTGCCCCATTCACCCCTGCCCTTGCTCCTTGACTCTCCAACTGGACTATATCTCCCGTAAGGACAGACTGAAAAAATTGGGTTTGTTTAGTGTAGAGAATGGAAGACCAAGGGGGCTGATAACAGTCTTCGAGTATGTAAAAGGTTGTTACGATGAGTGAAGTGACTTGCACAAAAGAGACTGTGGTAGAACTGGGAATAGAACCCTAGAATCATAGAATATCAGGGTTGGAAGGGACCTCAGGAGGTTCTAGTCCAAGCCCCTGCTTGAAGCAGGACCAATTCCCAACTAACTCATCCCAGCCAGGGCTTTGTCAAGCCTGACCTTAAAAACCTCTAAGGGTAGAGATTCCTTAAGACTTCTCATTGTTCTCCTTATCCACTGAGGACAGAACAAGTAGCCTTGATCAATCGGTCCTTCAGCCCTCATATAGATTGCGCTATTCACAACACTTCTTCCATTCTTCTCTGACCTTGGCCTTCCTTCTCCATGTGCAGCCTCTCCACGATAAAATCTTCCCCTCTCTTTGGAGGTCGGCCGAGTGGTGGTTTCAGTTCCTGTGTATATCACTCGGCGACAGCTGCAGTCCATCGATTGTCAGGGAGCCTCACTCTATGCCCGGCCCATCGCATTTTATTCTACCTGCTTTTAATAATGGCATCCTGCATTTCGCTCTGCTGTGTGATCACTTCACTGGGGACTCGGTCGTGGATCGAAAGGACAAGAAGCAATGGGCTTAAATTGCATCAAGGAATATTTAGGTTGGACATTAGAAAAAGCTTCCTAACGGTCAGGGTGGTTAAGCACTGGAATAAGTTACCTAGGGAGGTTGTAGAATCACCAGCATTGGAGATTTTAAGAACAATTTGAACAAATACCTGTCAGGGATGGTCTAGATAATCCTTAGTCCTGCCTCAGTGGAGGGGGTTGGACTAGAAGGCCTCCTGAGGTCCCTTCCGATCTGACGATTGTGTGAAGCATATCGGCCACAGGACTTTTATGATGCGCTGCAGTGGCTCAACAAGAGAGGAGGCCATGGTGCATCATGGGAGACGTAGTCCAGCCAGGGAGCCTGGCCTATAGAGAAGAACAGAGGCATGAAGCACCTGGACTACATGGGGTAGCATTTCTGAATTGAAATGTTTGGTTTTCACCTGTGAATATTTGGGTTTCGATTTTTTCCACTAAAAAAAATGAATTTTTCATGGAAATTTTTTTTTTCTAACCAGTTAGAGCAGTTTTGAGTGTTCATGGGATTTGGGTTGTAGGGAAGTTGTGGAGAAAGAAAGTTATGCAATAGGGTGGGAAAGGCTCCAGACTTCTGGAGCATTGGGAAATACCAGCTGTGATTTCCTGCATTGCATAAAAGTAACACATTTCACAAGGCAAATATTAGGCAAAAACTGAAATAGCCCACTGATATTTCTAGAGGGACGGAATTAACATCAAGACGTATTCCATGTGCTACTTACAGCCCTGATCCTGCAAACACTCACTCATGGGCTTTTGGTCTATGAGTAACCTTCAAAGGCTACTCAATGCATCAAGTGAAGTACTGTACTTGCATAAGTCTTTGCAGGATCGGCGCCTATGGGCAGCATTTTCAAGAGCATCTAAAGCTCTGAAGGCCCTGTTCCAGCGACACAAACCCCTGGGAGTGTCCTCTGCACCTGGGTGAATTTCACACTATGAAATAACATGAAAATAATCTGCCAGGGAGGGAAGGGGCATTTTTTGCAAGGATGCCAAAAAGTGTGAGAGGAACCCACTGCTCTGAACTCTCTGGCATATCACACCCATCTATAAAGATCTTGACAATCCAGTAACAGCCCTGTAAACCCACACCGGTTAGTCCCTTCTCCACACTCTGGAGCACAGCGCACCTTGCCAGTCACAGCTAATTCTCACAAGCCTTCCCTGTACCACAGTCACACATCGCTCTGGTAGCTCCCAATCAATCTTACTGGGCCTCATTTCTTTTCTCCTGTTCTTGGGAAAGGGACAGAGGTGGGTCAAGGCAGCTTGAAGCCCCCTTTGTGCTCTGTATCCTGTGGCCCTGCAGGACCCGGCCCCTGGGATAAGTTAGAGCAGTCTAAGGGCAGCTCTAACTTTCACTCTGCTCCCCCGGCTGCTGCCAGACAGACTGGCTTATCTTTACAGCTCAGCTCCAGAACAAGAAGCATGGCTGCGGGGGAGGGGGAACAACAGGGGAGGGGCCGGGAGCTATCCTCCTGGGCCGGGAGCTCAAGGGCTGGGCAGGACAGTCCTGTGGGCCAGATGTGGCCTGCCGGCCGTAGTTTGCCCACCTCTGCCCTAGCATCTCTCTGCGCAGCCTAGTGGAGCACCTGCTCTCACATGACTGTGGGCAGGCACCACACTGAGAGACTGTCACTTTAATCTGCTGGAGGAGAAGAGGGACTTGGTCACATCCCTTAAGGGCACAACTGTTACATTAATGTGTGAATGACAGGAGGTCTAGAGGCCCTGACTGAGATCAGGGCCCTGTTGTGCCGGGCGCTGCACAGACACACAGTGAGAGACTGTCCTTGCCCCAACTGAGATCAGGGCCCCGTTGTGCCGGGCGCTGCACAGACACACAGGGAGAGACAGTCCCCACCCCAGCTGAGATCAGGGCCCCGTTGTGCCGGGCGCTGCACAGACACACAGCGAGAGACAGTCCCCGCCCCAGCTGAGATCAGGGCCCCGTTGTGCCGGGCGCTGCACAGACACACAGCGAGAGACAGTCCCCGCCCCAGCTGAGATCAGGGCCCCGTTGTGCCGGGCGCTGCACAGACACACAGCGAGAGACAGTCCCCGCCCCAGCTGAGATCAGGGCCCCGTTGTGCCGGGCGCTGCACAGACACACAGCGAGAGACAGTCCCCGCCCCAGCTGAGATCAGGGCCCCGTTGTGCCGGGCGCTGCACAGACACACAGCGAGAGACAGTCCCCACCCCAGCTGAGATCAGGGCCCCGTTGTGCTGGGCGCTGCACAGACACACAGGGAGAGACAGTCCCTGCCCCAGCTGAGACCAGGGCCCTGTTGTGCCGGGCGCTGCACAGACACAGAGCAAGAGACAGTCCCTGCCCCAAGGAGGTTACAATCAACAGACACAGCAGACAGACAGGATTACTCTCCCTGTTTTACAGATGGGGAGCTGAGGCCCAGGGAGATTCAAAGAGTGTGCTGGTTACTGAGATCTCTCGACAATCTGGCCTTTGCTGTGGGCGCCAATCCGTTGGACACAAGCTGACTCTGCGACTCACCTGAGGACTGTGTCAGAGACAGGAATTAAATTCAAAGCTGCTGCGTCCTAGCCCAGAATCACCTGAGAGCCGGTCCTTCTCAGGGTCAGGTACCATAGTCACTGGCTAGACGCTGCAGGGACAGGCTTCTCAGCAATACCATATACCATTACCAATAGTGACCAGTCGATAGGACAGATGGTGCACTCAGAACCCCCACAGCCAGGACCGGTGCTAGGGTTTTGAGCGCCCTAGGCGGACGGCAATTTCGCCGCCCCGCGCGCTGGTCCCGCGGCTCCGGTGGAGCTAAGGCAGTGGTGCCTGCGGGCGGTCCACCGGAGCTGCGCGAGCAGCCGACCGTCCCCAGGCACCACTGCGGCAGCTCCACGGGAGCTGCCTGCCGCCCCCCCCCTGCGGCGCCCTGACCAAGGGGACACCCTGGGCTGCTGGCTGCCACGGCGGTGCCCTGACCCAGGGGACACCCTGGGCTGCTGGCTGCCACAATGGCGCCCTGACCCAGGGGACACCTAGCAGCAGCGGCAGATCAACCATTTTAAAAAAATTTGGGGGCACTTTTTGGCACCCCCAAATCTCTGCGCTCTAGGCAACCGCCTAGTTTGCCTAAATGGTTGCACCGGCCCTGCCCACAGCTTCCCAGAAAGGGAGTTCTTATCAGAAGTCTAATCTGGAGAAATACTCCCTTTTGCTTTCAGCCTGACAGAGTAAATAGCATTATGCTTCCTCTCCAATTACAGCTCTGGCTCCTGCATGTCTGGATTAGTTAGGGCAGCTTGCCAGGAATCTGGTTTATTGCAGTTGAGCTGTTTGGCTCCTCTGCAGATTTCTTGCCTCAAAATCCCATCCTGGCGATCCCCTTGGTTCTGGGCTCTGGGGCCAGGAGCTGAGGAGACCAGGAGACAAAAGGGACATGTGGGAGGGGTGAGAATTAGGGGACAGGGTCCTCCAGAGAGTCCTGCTTCCCCCTCCCCTTCCTGCACATCTCTTCCTCCAGCGCAGGACCCTCCTCTCAGGCTCCTATGGTGCATCTCCCACAGCTACAGCCCCTCCTCTCCCAGCTCCCCACCCATGCAGTGGGAGGAAGAGGGTCCAGGGTTTGGCGGGGATCAGGGCTGGGGGCCAGGGGCTGGAGAGCAGAGCTGCCCCCCCATGACATCAACCTCGCTGCAGCTTTAACACAGTCCAGCCTCTCCCCCCTCTGCCTGCCTGGCCCAAAGCTAGTGCTAAGGTAACCCCTGGCTGCAGGGTCCAGCCTCCCTTCTCCTGCTGAGCTTCCACTGCAGCTTCCCCTTCCCTCTATAAACCAGCCCCCCACTGACCCCTCCAGGGATCTTCCTGCAGCTGCAGCATGCAGCCCCTCCCAGCTCCCAGCCAATGGGTTTGTTTCACAAAGTCCTTTGAAGTGTGACAAAGAAAACTCACACACACACCCCGACTATTTAATTTAATGCACCCGGCCCAGGTATGATGGGTGCGGATTATCTAGAACCATGGACTAGTCCAAACAGGATGTACCTGCTTCACCGATCCAAAGCCAGTCATTGAGTAAACTCCAGCTGGGTCCAGCTGGTTCAGATCCAGGCCATCAGGACAATGAGCAGATGTAACTCACAAAAGAATTGTTACTGAAAGCAAACAGCCAGGCTATCCAGTTTGCACCCCGCAGGGACAGTGATTCAAACCGTCAGAGTTTTCGAGTTGGGGCAAAACTTTCCTGTGAAAAATTCTGACTCAATCTTTGGATGAAATTTTTTGCTTAAGAGTTTTTCTCTGGAGGGAAAAAAAGAGCGTGAATCAGCTGCTTTGTGGCAAGCCTGGGAGGGAGGGAGGGTAGAGAAGCGGAGCAGTGGTGGCGCGCTCAGGGATTTGCTCGACCAGGTCCCTTCAAAAGCCTCTCAAAAATCCAAACTTTCTAGGTTAATAATCCTACGTAGCGTTTACGTAGCACTCTGCCTGTTGAAAGCACTGTGCAGAGACTAACCAATTAAGCTTTACAGTACACGCACAAGGTAGGTGTGTAAGTATTATCACCCCACTTACAGATGGGGAAACTCAGGCAGGGAGGTGCAGTGACTTGGTCATGGTCACCCAGCGCATCAGTCACAAAACATTGATTTTTCCAGACTCCACTGCTTCTACTCAAAGCCTCCTCTCTTGAGACCACTCCTGACAGGGCATGGGCTTTGTCTTACAGATCTTTTCCCATTTAATTCTATCAGGATCCTGTCTCTGTACAGACAACCAGATGCCTAATATCATTTTCTCCTGGAAGGCGGCTCCAGGGTTAAAGCCACGTCTGTTTTGCTTCAGCCCAAGGACAACAAGTTGCAAACCACTGACCAGAGAAATAGGCCAGCAGATTATTAACTACAGTCAAAGAACTGGGACACTAACATCAGTCTATGCCCAGGTTATTCTGTGGTTATGTCCACACAGGAATAGAAACACAGCCCATGGCTCTGTGGACCTGAGCCCTAAACCAGGCCCCTGGGGTTTCTGAGGCCTGGTCTACATTACAGAGTTAAGTCAACGTAAGGTAGCTGATGTTGACCTAACTCTATCAGCATCTACACTACAACATTGCTCCCGCTGACATGACTCATAATGGCCTAATAACTTCACCTCTGCAGGATGCGCAGCGTTTAGGTCGATGTAGTTAGGCCGACACCAGGGTAGACACTGCGTTGACTATTCCATCTGTCAGGCCTGGGGGCAGGGCTCTGGGCTGTTCGTGCCCCACAACGTCAGTTAGTTTGGTGTAAGTGCCCCCGGTGAGGAAACGCGCCGCCGCCAACACAAGGAGCATGGCATGGACATGAAAAGCTGCAATAATTACCGCAGTGGCTGTAGCCGATATAAGTTAGGGGTCGACTTAATTTTGTAGAGTAGACATGGCCTGAGCATCCTAGCGTAGTCAGAGGGGAATTCTGCATTGCATTAGATATGAAAATGACTGCATCGGTTTCCTGGTAAGCTATTTCTCTTAAACCTGACTCATTTTTCTCAGACCCCACATTGCCATCGTTTGTGGTGTCTGCATCTAGAAATTGTTGGGGTTGGCTGGGGGTGGGAATGGAAGGTTTGGCTGGTGGGAAGGAGGCAGCTGGGAAGGCAGGGGAGGCAATTTGGGAGTATGGGAGAAATGCATGAACTGGGTGTTGCTGCTGTCAAATAGCTAAGGAGGAGGAAACATTTTTACAGATCAACATTAACACCCAACATGAGATAGATTCTTCAGGGAAGGAACAGCCCTGTCTGTCATATCATCAATATCAAACCCGTGACAACAGCAGGAAGGGGCAGCATGCACCGGCATCAGCCCCTTGACTCTCATAGGGCAACACCACCCTACACCAGCTGCAGATTTGCTCCCCTTGCAAGTAGAAAAAAAATGTTCAAGATTTTACAGCCTGTTTTTATTTAAAAAAGGGAACAGGCTGCCTGGGAGCTTCAGCCGCTAACAAGTGGAAGCTCACGCACGTGCTTGTCCAGAACATCGCTTACAGCTAGAGCGACCAGATGTCCCAATTTTATAGGGACAATCCTGATTTTTGGGTCTTTTTCTGATATAGGCTCTTATTATCCCCCACCCCCGCCTCAATTTTTCACATTTGCTGTCTGGTCATCCTACTTACAGCAGCATTTGGTTTAAATTAGAGTCGTTCTTGCAAACTCATCACTTTTACTGGGTCTCTGTGGCTGTGACAGTGGGGCTCAACAGAGAACTTGAAACACGAGGGACCCACACTTTCAAACGCAGGCCCCTAAATCCGGTCACCTGACTCCATCGGTGAATGAGCATGGTCTGATTCTTGCACGGTACCTAACCCCTGCTGATGCAGTGGGGCTTTGCCTTCCTCTAGTCCAATGGACATACCACAGAAGAGTTTGCTACTTGCCTCTTCATTAACAGAGGGGCTCTTATAGCTCGAGCAGTGAAGGCTCCTGTTTTCTATCCCCGGTTCAGTCCCTGCAGAGGATCCAGACGGGGTTTGGTCCCAGTGCACCTAGTGGCACTGCTGAGCTAACGGGCCGGGTGTGTTAATAATCCTGGAGCTGCAGCAGACTTGGGTTAGCCTGGGCTGCCCTGAGCGTGTGCAGGGTCCATGGGACTGGTGGGGTCTCAGTCCCTTGGACGGACTGAGCTGCTTAGCTAGGTGCTGCCTCTGGGCCCCCCAGGGTGACAGCTGGGCTGGGAGGGGTGATGCGAAACCCACTGTAGTCAGGGGAGCTTTTCCAGTGACTCCAGTGGGCTCTGGCCCTGGGGCAGTCAGAGGGGCAGGGTGGGGCATGGAGAGGGAAGCTCAGGGTGCACACCCAGGGCAGCTCTGATCCTCACTGGGCAGGTGTGGACAGCAACAGCCCAGGGACTGGCTGAGCTGGGCCAGAGGGAAGCCTGCTCCTGCTGCCCTCATCCAGCCTGTCAGACTGGCCATGAGCTCAGCTGAGGGTAAGCCAAGGGGAACAGAAACAGGGAAGGGAGCTGCATAGATTAGGGGAAGAACAATGCACAAGCTGTTTGTGATAGGGAAGTGAACAATGCTGGTTGGCTGCCAATGCTACTGGGAAGCACTAAACTGACTTTTGCGTATTTGTTCCCCCTAAGGACAAAGGAAAATTCTGGGGACTAACTGCTGTCAGTTGCACTTTCATCTTAGTTGTTTGGCCAAAGCTTTGTATTTATTACTGGCCAACAACCTTCCTACACACTGAGCCCCCCTGCCCTGCCATTGCATCACCACAAGAACTGACAGATGGTCCCACTGCTGCAAACGGATGATCACAAAGTAACCCACAGAGCAGAGAGCTACAAGCCGGGAGGCCAGATTCTGATCTCAGTGACCCCAGTGTAAATCCAGCTGGATTCTCATCTCAGTGTGTCCCCCGACTTCTGTGGGGTGACACCTGTTCGTAGCTAGCACAGGGCAGATCAGCATCTGGCTCTCTGTGCAGACACACAACACGCATCATGTTCCGCACGTTCATCCCAGAACACCTGTGGGGGAGTTCATGCCGCAGGCACCACTCAGGAGTTGATCATTTATCTAGAGCTGATAAGTGATTGCCAGATGTTGCAGTAAATGGGTAATCGATTCTTCCAGCCTGGTAGAGCCCAGCTGGCCCATAGGCTGCTTATACCCAGCTGGACACAGACTGCTTCTGTCTGCCACATGCTAGGAGTCACTTCTTAGCCCTTTATGGACCATTTATCAATGGCACCTTGGTGTGACATTTGAGCACTGAGAGTATATGGCCTGGTAAAGACCTTAGAAGAAAACAAAACCTCAAACACTGGGGACGGACCCGAGACGCTCAGGCTTCACTTCTCAAGAACAGCAGCATGGCACTGAAATAGAAACCACAGCTTCAGCAATTCTCTGGCCCTGCAACAGCACCGCAGCAGTTTTCCAACTGCCCAGAACTTCCGTAGGGGAATCAAAAGCCACAGAGCACAACAGGGTGGAGTGCAACTGCCTGGCCCTGAGGTTGGGGCCAGGGCCCTGGGGTAAATTGGAGCCAGACCAGCCCTGCTGGGGCTGACGCTGGGTCCCTAAGGAGCTGCCCATCTCTTGGGATTGCTGGCATGTACCATGCAGCAGCCATATGATACTCCCCGACCCCTCCATGCCCCCTACAGTCAGGGTGTGCACATATGTATCCTCACATCTAGGGGGGATGTGGCCTTGCAGGGGGTTTTATATCTCAACCCGCCCCCCACCTCCAACCACCACCGATTTGCTGCTCCCTTGGCCACAAGGGCCCGTCCCAGCCGGTGTCTTCTCTTGACTCCCTCTCTGGGTTTTCCGTGGCTCAGCCCTTCATCCAAGTCTGGTACCAGTTCAGTCCCCATCCAGGGCATTCCCAGTCCCAGCTGATGCACAGCCAAAAGGTTCTCCCCCCTCTGGAGCTCCCCTCAGTTCTCCTCACTCTCGTCAGGGCGCTGACTGCCCAGGCTGTCCCACTGGGAGTCCCCAAAGCACCTCGTCTGGTCCCCCACCCCGCCTGGGCCTCTCCGCTCTTCCCTTCTCCTTGTGGGCCCAGCAACAGGCTTCCCCAGGAGCCTGCCCTGCTCCATGTGGGTCACGTCTTTAGGCACTTCCCTTACTTCTCCCCCCCAGGCCTCCCACCTCTGTGTCAGTGGTGCCCTGCTGGCTTCACTGCCCCAGCTGGGCTCAGAGTTGCTCATAAAGCTCCCGTTCCACCCAGCACGGTCACTAATTAGCCCTCGTGTTGCTAGCGCATCAGAGAGGCTGAGGGAACAGCTGCTAAGTCCTGGGCAGGGCTGAGCCCTGCTCCCCTCAACGGTCCAGCCAGCCTGTGATGGGGGGCACAGGGCACTTGTGTGGAGGGGGCACCTGGGAACCATGCAGCTGATCTCCAGTCCCCAGGGCTGGCCTTGGGGAAAATGGCAGCCTGGGAACTTGTATTTTGGTGCCAACCTTTCTTTGAGTTTAAGCGTGTTGTGGGGGTGGAGCTGGGCTGGAGATGGAGCGTGGGATGGAGAGGAACTAGGCTGGAGGTGGAGCTAGAAGTGGGGATGAACTCGGCTGGGTGCGGAGCTTGGGGTGGAGCAGGGCAGAGCGGAGGTGCAGGCGGAGCAGGGGATGGGGTGGACTGAGGTGTGAGCTGAACAGGGTTGGGGGGCATAGCAAGGCTGGGGAGAAGAGAGGCCGTTGTTCGAATTTTTCATATAACACCCTCATGAGCATGGTGCCCCCTGACCATGGTGCCCACCCATAAGTCCGGCCCTGCCAGTCCTTTTGCACCACTTGAGCAATGCCTAGGAGACGGATCACAGCAGAGAACCAGGCCCTGAGCAGTGGCAGAATAAAGCAGGGAATTTTGTGCAACGTCTACAGTCCAGCTACAGGATGTCCGTTTGTTCAGTTGGATGCCTTCAGGGAAAACAGTCTATTGGCAGAGAGATTGCGCATTCTGCTGATGATAACTGATTTAATCATCAACTGCCCAACTCCCCTTCCTAGTAATTTGCTTTGGCTTTGTGTGCAAATTTGTGTTCAAATTCAACATCAACGCATCCCACAGGCTGCAGCTGGGACATGTTTAAATTTGAATGTGTAAGAGGAGGAGGAAATGCACCTTCCCCCCTTGCTTTCTGGGTGTGTGACTCCAGTCAGGTCCACACTGGAAAGTCGTTGTCGGTACAGCTCTACCAGCGTGGGTAGATTGGCTAACCCTCTGTGACAGGATCCCCAGGGTACAAGCTGGGACTGTGGGGCTGCTCTGCCCCCTTAACTCTCCAGCCTGGGCTGTCTCTCACAGAGCTGTGCCAGTGACAAGCAGCAAACCCCACCAGGTGCTGTGATCACTCAGTCATCAGCATGTGGATCCCCACACCCAGCTAAATTGCAGGAATGCTTCCTGAGACACTCATGAATCACACAGAGAGAGGAACCAGCCAGTCACCCCAGCATTATATCATTTTACACTGCTCAAGACTCCTTTGGACACTGCAAGCTCAATAATTACTTCACCACTCTGATAAAAAGGGTAGTGGACGTACACCAGCCCTTGTTAACATGAGCGGAGATTCCCCCAAGCACTTCAACCAAAGCCACACTGTTTTAGGTAAAATGTTTCTGTAGTGCCACTCTTGCTGAGCCCTAGAGGACATGAGCTCTTACAATCCCTGCCTACAGTAATCTGGCCTTTCAGCTCAAGCTAGATGAGTTGATGCTTTTAGTTCTTGAGGTCCCAGATTCGATTCCCAGTGTGTCAATTCTCATCAGCTATTATTATTGTTTCTCAGGCATCTCCTAAAGTTGGGACATTGGAATATTTTTCCCCCCGAAGTAGGTGGCTCAAGGTGATGATCTGTGGCTATTAAAGCTGACCTTTACTCATATACTCTGAGTCTGAGTCTGGTTGCTGGCAGCTTTCGAACATCTGGTACCAAATGTATCTTTAATCCAGTGGCAAATAAGAACCACTGGCTGGAATATAAAATCAGACAAATTCCACTTAGAAATAAGGCTCATATTTTGAGAGCAATTAAATATTGGAACAAACTAATTAAGGGATGGTCTAGATAATACTTAGTCCTGCCTTGAGTGCAGGGGACTGGACTAGACGACCTCTCAAGGTCCCTTCCAGTCCTGTGATTCTATGAAACTACCAAGGGAAGTGGTGGATTCTTGATGGCTTCAGATCTAGACTGGGTCCCTTTCTGGATGATGCTTCAGCCAAACACAAGTTACTGGACTCATTGAAGGGGTCATTTGGTGAAGTTCTCAGGCCAGGGTCATACAGGAGGTCAAATTAGATGTTATGGTGCCTTAGAATCTGTATAACAGAAGAAGAACAAAAGTCTCTTATTACTGGTGATTCTCATCCTGAGACAGGATATGGAATGGTCTCACCCCAAAAGCAGACTTCTGGGAAACCCTTCTGGGATTTCTTTCAGGGTCTGTCATATCTGCAGCCCAATCAAGAGAGGACGGATGGGATACTCATCAGTAGAGGATGTTGTCTGTAGGGCCCCATTCATTCAGATCATTTTCCCACCTATTATCAAAGTGATCCAACAAATATCTTTAGACTCCTCGCCTAGATGCCAAGCTGCCTTACTCACAGGAACTGCAATGTTTAATGCACAGCTGGGTAAAGAGGTTTCTTCAGTCCTTTCCTGTCGATTGTTTTTTCTAGTTTCTACCATTCCCCACTGTTACCTTGTGCCATGGGCTGGAGCTAGGAAAGCTTCTCTGAATCGGCATTGCCAGCTCTCATGATTTTAATGCAAATCTCACAATATTTGGCCCTTTCCTTGAGGGTCCAGCTCCTGGAGTCATGTGATGATGAGAGACTTTCAGCTTTCATTAAAAGCAAATGTAGGTTTCTAGCCCTGGTGGACTCAGAGAAGAACTTGAAAACATGATCCCAAAAGGCTCAGAAACCAGAACGCAAATAAACAGAACTCAACTTTTATTTATTTTTTGAAATCTTATACCTTTTCAAACAGTTTCATGTTTCTGGGGGGCCTGACCCCAGATTTTTGAACACATGGCCTGACAATACTGTATGTCCTACCGATATTCTACACTCTGCCCTGGCTCCCTAACCCATATTGGTCACTAGAACTGGCCAATAAGTGAACAAAACAGCAAAACATTTCAAAGTTGTTTTCATAGATCCAGAAGCAACCATTAGATCATTCCCATTAGCCTGACCTCCTGTATACCCCAGGACTGTGAATTTCACTTAGACACTCCTGTATTGATCCCAATAACTTGGGTGTGACTAACACACAGCTTCCAGAAAGGCAGCCAGTCGGCAGTTTTATTCCTCAGGTCTCAAAGTGGAACAATTTTTCATTCCTTCCAAAATGTCTGTGAATCTTTTTATTGCAAATGTTCATTCTGGAAATTTAAAGAGGGGGGGGCGGTTACCTCTTTCCCCCTCTTTTTTCCATTTTGTCCCAGATGGCAACAGAATGATTTTTTTTTAAAAAAAGGCAACCTAAGAAAATGAGAAAAGGTGAAGTTTTACATTTCTGATTTTGTAGGGAAAAAAAGGAATTTTTAAAAATAATTTGTTGGCGGGAGGGAAGTGGCCATTTTGGGTGCGTCGACACAGCAAAGATAAACCTGTGGCTGGCCTATTTCATTGCTGTGTAGACTTCCAGGCTTGGGCTAGAGCCCAGGCTGCAGGACCCTGTGGGGTGGGAGGGTCCCAGACCCAGGGCTCCAACCCAAGCCCAGCTATCTACACTGAAAGTTTATAGCCTCACAGCCTGAACCCCACAAGCCACACTCAGCTGATACAAGCCAACTGCAGGAGTTTTAGTGCAGTGTAGAAGTACCCTGAGTGGCGAGGCTGGTGAGCACATCTCCTCTGGGCAGCCCCCTTTGCCAGTGGACTGTCGGGTGGAACTTAATGACCAGGTTAGATTAAACAGAGCCCCTCCATGTTTTGAGGTGTAGCCTAGGGGGTCGCACCCTGAACTAGGGCTTGAGGCATCTGGGTTCTGTTCCTGGCTCAGCTGCCAAATGGCCTTGGGTGAAACACTCCCCCTTTCTGTACCTCCATTTTCCCATCTGTACGATGGGGCTCGTGAGGCTGCCTTCCACTGTAAAGTGCTGTGAGATCTACAGAGGAAAAGAGCCAGCATTATATCTCGCGAAGGGCTTATACTCAACATTTCTGTGTTTGTCTGCACGCCGTGTCTCCAGAGCAATGAACGCTGCATCCAATCAATTCCAAAATTTCAGGGACTCTTCTAGGCATCACTCATCAGAACTCTTCCGATTTGGGGGGGAAATCAGAAAGCCACAAGGAGGGAAAATGGGGGACAAATGGAGCCCCTGCCATGGGATTAGCCCAGCCACAAGTGCCTCTGTGACTGGCTATAGATCAAAACCCCTTTCCCCCTAAAAACAGTCCTGCTCCTCCTCCCAGGAGAGATTAACATGCTGACACCCCACGTGATTTGTCTCCTGGACAGGAAGAATAATGGTTGGGGGGAGGGATCGTGTGCCTAGTCCCTGGCCTAGGGGGTGATTTGGGAATCCTGGTTTGGTGGAAGTGGGGAAGGGGAGCACACAGAGCCCCTAGCAAGGGGGAAAGGTGATAATGAGGCAAAGGAGCAAATGGGGGGCAAACATGGGAGGGGAAGGGAGAAATGGGGGGAAGGGAGTAAGAAGGGCTCACATGTGGAAAAATGGGGAATTCTGGTATGATGGAGGGGAGTGGGGGGAGGACAAAAAAGTCCAGGTGGGGGGATATTAGGGAGCCCTGCTATGGAGGACATGGGGGTCATGAGAAGAAAGACGGTTCACATAGAGCCCCTATGATGGGAGGGAAATGGAGACCCTGCTATGGGGAGATTCAGGAATGGGGGGCACAGAATCCCTGCCATGTGGGGGGAGGGAGAATGGGGAACCCTGGAATGGGGAGGAGAGGACCACATGGAGCCTCTTGCATGGGGAGGAGAGGGACTGGAGGAAAGAGGGGATTGGGGATGCACACGGAGCCCCTGCCATGGGGGTATGTGGGAATAATGGGTCACACAGAACCTCTTGTGGTGGAGACTGGGGAAGCTGGTATGGGGCAAAAGAGGGCACTTAGACCCCCTGGCATGGAAGGAATTGGGGGCACCCAGAGCCACTAGTTTGGGGGAGAATGGGGAACTTTGGGGTCACAGTTCAGGGCAACTGTGCCTATATTTCCCCTCTGTGATCCACCAAAGGCACCTAGTCTCTGACTTCCAGCTCCTCAGCCGTCACCTCTCTTGGGCAGAGGCCTGGGTCTCTCTCCCTCTTGACTGGGGTTTTTCCAGGCTGCACAGTTCCCTGCCTATGCTGCGAGCTCCCCCGCCAGCCAGATGGCCACACCAGGCCGGCTCTGCGTTCTCCTCAGCGGCTATAAACCACGTCATTGTCTGTAGTGAAGTTACCACCCAGCTCTTTCCAAGCAAGCACATTTATTCATAAGGTAAAAGCATTATGGAGAAAACATAGGACAGAACCTGGCCTGTGACCAGCTCACCAGAGATCACCCCCCAATCCCAACAAGGGCTCTGGCCAGGCTCAGTCCTTCATATCCCATCAAGGGGTTTTCCTGGGGGAACAAGCTCATAACAGCTGGGAGCTCAGAACAAGTCCCCCCTGAATCTATCAATATACAGGTTGAGCCTTTTGTCTTGGGACCCAGGGAACAGGTACTCAGCAGAAAATCACCCTCTCACCAGGGTAGAGCTTCAAAGGCTGAGGCAGAGGGGAGGGAAAAGTTTGAATTCACCTCCCCCTAGATATTTCCGAGAAAATCCGCTTCATACTATTGTCCCAAAAGTTTGTTCTTGTTTTGGAGATTGTTTGGCTCAGTCCTATGATCCTCCAGGCCCATAGTAACATGAAAGCTTTGCATTTCATACCTTGGACTCCAAAGACACTCACACTGAGATCAATAAGATCTCTCAAGGACACTGCAGGAAATTGTCCTATCACCTTTGGTGTGGGGACAATGGGGGGCCACACACAACCACTGGCAGGGGGAGATGGGGAGATTTGCAGGAAGTCTTTGACATAGAGGGGGATGGGAGGGCTTTCCCCCAGGAGCTTGTGGGGAGATGCATGGAGCCCCTGGTGTGTGAGGGGAGCTCGGCACACACAAGCTATGAAGTGTGCAGCCTCCTAGCCCAGATTCCAGAGCTCCTTGTCCCAAGCCCTGGGGCCTCGTTCTCTCCGGCCCTCCACTTGACCTTGGCGTTTACCCCCGTGCCAATCCCATGTAAAATGCCACCCAATCAGTCCCCTGCCAGCACTGAGCCCCATGCAAATGATCCCTCCTGCTGTGGGCAGGTGTAAATGCCACACGCTGTAGGGCAGAGGGGAATCCGCCCCTGGATGTGCGGTTGGCACAAGAAGCTGAGTTTCTTGTCTGGCACATTCCCAGCTCTCTGGTAATGCCACAGGGAGCAGGGGAGCCTGAGGTTCAGTCCCTTTTACTAAGGCTTTGAATGTCCCAGGTCAAAGTCATTTCATGGCCCATCCCTGCCCCTGAGAGACAGCAGTAAAGTTTCCAGTTTCAATATCACGTTACCAGCTTTTCATTTTTTCCCCTCTCTTCTGTTTCCACACGACAATCATATGGGGAAGGAAAAATGTAGAACTAAGGCTACGTCTACACTGCATGATTAATTCGAAGTAGTTTAAACCGATATTACAAAACCGATGTTATAAAATCGGGTTTGCGCGTCCACAGTGCAATCACAAAATCGATTGCTTGCGTCCCTGGTCCAAGGCTACCATCGATTTAAGGAGCGGTGCACTGTGGGTAGCTGTTCCTCAGCTATCCCATAGTTCCCACTTCCGTGTTGAGAGCACAGTGCCTGATGGGCAGAAAACACTGCCAGAGTGGTTGGGTACAGCCTCACCCCCTCCCTTGTGAGGCAGCAGACAACCCTTGGGCCTTTTTCGTAGAGTGCATTGAGCAAACGCCATAGCACAGCAATCTTTCCCTTTTTTTCACTTGTGGGGGGGGGAATAACTGAGGAGCTGTCCTGACCACGCCAGACACTGTGTTTGAACCTACAGACATTTGGAGCTCAGCCAAGAATGGAAATAATTTCAGAGACTGCTGTGGACTGTGGGATACGGGAGTCCTCAGTACCCCCTCTCCTTCATGAGCGTCCTTTGAGTCTCTGGCTTCCGTTACGCTTGTCACGCAGCGCTGTGTATCCTGCATTTTTTATTCAAACGCTTTGGCATTTCGTGTTCTGTAACGGAGCAGGATACAACAGATTTGTCTCCCCATACAGCGATCAACTAGTATCTCCCGTACGGTCATGCTGGAGCTCTTCTTTGGATTTGAGACTGCATCGCCAGTCGTGCTGACAGAGCTCACGCTGGGCAAGCAGGAAATGTAATTCAAAAGTTCGCGGGCTTTTCCTGTTTACCTGCCCCTGCATCGAGTTCAGATTGCTGTCCAGAGCGGTCAGTGGTGCACTCTGGGATACCGCCGGAGGCCAATAACGTCGATTTCGTCCACACGACCCTAATCCGAGTTATCACTATCGAATTTAGCGCTACTCTCTCGTTGGGAGGAGTTCCGAAATCGACTTAAGGAGGCGGTAAAATCGATATTAATGACGACGTCATGTGAACGGATACAGCGTTAAATCGGTATATCGGCCATTAAACCGATTTAAAGTCGCAGTGTAGACCTGGCCTGAGTAAGCACTGCAAAAACGACTCACTAGTGCTATAAAAAATGCTGCCTGATGTGGAATGGAAACACTGCAAAATGAGGCTGACTTTCCACAAAAGTCATTGCTAAAGGAATGGTGCCACAGGTTACTGATCTGAGTGTGTGCTTCTCATCAGTAAAACTCAAACAAGAAAAAATACAAAACTGCAGCGCATGCAGTAGAAACTCAGGCAGGGCAGAGATAAGGTTGCACTTCTCAAATCAGCCGCCCACACCCCTGTATCTCTGCTCCTGAGCAAATGTGGAACTTTCATTGGTCCATCCAGCCGCTCTAGCAGAGATCCCGCACAGCTTGTCATTGCCCAAGGTTGGGCGGCTTCATGGCTGCAAGTGAGACTGTTACAGATCAACCTCAACAGCTCCCATCCCAGGCCCCACCCTGCCTGGCACCACTGCAGGAGGAGCTCAGCACCTGCCAGGATCCAGCCCTGTGATTCTGTGGCCAGTGAGTTATTCATTGGGCACAGAGCTCTCCTGACCCCACACCGCCCCTCCCCCAGCCCTGCCCATTTCTGCACCCTGTGCATCCACCTGCAGCTGCACCCCCACAGCCCTGCCCCCACTGCCCCAGCTGAGCCCTGCCCCCCATTCTGATCTCCTTTGCATGCACCTCCAGCTGACTTCTCCCCACAGAGCCTTGCCCCCATTTCCCCTACTCAGCCTTGCCCCCATTCCTACACCCCTGTGCATCCACCAGCAGCTGCATCCCCCACAGCCCAGCCCCCCATTTTCACCTCCTTTGCATCCACCCTCAGCTGTGTCCTCCCCCAGAGCCCTGCCCCACCCCATGGACTCTACCCCAGCCCTGCTCTCCTTCCCACTCTCTGCTGATTTCTTTAGTCCAAAATCCCTCTCCCAGCTTCTGCATTTTCTTCCCCACTATAACCTCAGCCAGCAATGCTGAGAGACCTGGTTCTTCTTTCCCCTGCTCTGTGCTTCCTTCTGCAGGCCCCTCCCACCCCTTTCCCAGGCCCCTGAGCATTAACTGGCCTCTACATTCCCAACCCTCAGGGAGCAGAGCTTCATCCGGTGTGATCTGAATCTGGGGGGTAGGGGAAAGGGGTCTGGGCCACACACGGCTCCTGGAAAACAGAATCAATGGGAACATCCTCTTCTATTGAGCATGGTCACCAGCAGAGCCAGGCCGAGCGCTCTCACCCCCTGGATTCTTAACTCACAGGCTGTCAGGCCACAAGGGACCCTCAGGACATCTCTGGTCTGACTCCCTGCATCTCACAGGCCACAGAACCTCCCCCACCCACTCCTGCAATAGCCTTGCCCAGCTACTGCTGGCAGGGAGCCACACGCGAGGCCGCCTGAGCCCGTTGCCCACAGTTCTGTGCGGTGCAAAGTAGAAATAACACAAACATCCTGCTGTAAAATCTGCTTGAAAAACAGGCTGGTGCATCCAGAGTTCATGGCTTAGAGCAGAAAAACAACATAACCCCAGGAGACAGAAAGATCAGCTTTGCTGTGTGAGGGCTGTTATTATCACATGGCTCCTGAGAGCAGGGAGGGGGTCAAGGGAGGCAGCAACCAGGCTGACGGGATCAGTTACAGCCCTGCTGTGTTTTTATTTCTGGGTCTCCCCATAGCACCTAGAAGCGCCAGCCGTGGATCAGCCCCCAAGTGTGCTAGGCGCTGTACAAACATCTGGGTCCTGCCCCAAGGACCTCAATGCCTAAGCTTTCACAGCCCCCTGAAGAAAGGGTTCAAGGCACAGCGGGGACAGCTCCTATGGGGCCCCTGCCCCTTTTCCTGCCTTGCACTGGGCATCCCAAGGCTCCGAGTGAGCTGTGCTGAGCTGAGGCAGCCTAGGCTCTAGCTTGCGTGGTGCCCAGGGCCACCTCCCAATCACACGTCACATGCGCCCTGCCAGGTAGGGAAATGTAGCCATCCCCCTTTGGCACATGGGGACCGGAGATACAGAGTGACTTGCTCAAGGACACCCAGGGAATCAGTAGCAGAGCCAGATATTAAACCCAGGTCTCCAGCTCCTAGCAGAGTGAGTTAGACGAGTTTCCTAACCACTGGGCCATACTGCCTCCCCACTACAGCCCCTGAACTTAGCCAGAGGCCAGGATACAGCATCTCCCCCACCAGCACATAGGCTCAGGAGCAGCCTCAAGAGATAAGATGAGCCGAGGGAGACCCCCATTGGAGAGAAACCACTGTATGGCCTATGCACATTTCTAACCTTGCTGTGTCGGGAGGGGCCACTAACTACCCAGGAGGGGTGACCTGTGACAAGAGGGTGGGGGCTGGGGCAGGGTTAACCCCACCCCTGCTGATTGTACCCAGGGTGCCCCCCACACCTCCCTCCTATCAGCAGTAGCAAGAGCTCAGTGAGTGCTGCTGTGGGGCTGCTGCCTCGCAGTGGGGGTGGGGGTGCAGGATTTAGCCCCCACAGGCCACCAAGGTCCTGCTGCATGAATGGGGGCAGGAGAAGGATCGCCCAGGACATTGGACAGGAAAGGAGGGTAAGTGGGGGTCACAAAGGGACACAGCCCCTCCCCCAACACACCTCTGCGCATGCCCTGAAGCAGGATGGTGAGATCCCTCCCAACCCTGTTTGCATTGTATTGACTGATTCCTCGGGATCTTCCCATTCTGCAGATAAATGCCCAGTGCCTGTCTGAAGGCCTTTGCTTATGATGAGCTTATGTGGCTGGGAGTTCCAAAGGCTAATTGCCCCAGGAGGGTTGATAAAGTTCAGTTTTAAATGCACTGCCCTTCTCTTTACTGACTATTCCCAAAATCTTGTGCTATGATGAGAAATCGAAACTAGAAGTGTTCACACCACCATAGATAAGAGGAGAATGTTCTGACTGTCTAACATCCAGAGAGATTATTATTCTGTTTCTGGGAACCGCAGCGAGAGCAGATAGGCTCGTTTGAAGTTTGTTGTAGCAGCAAATTCAAATGCTGATTATATAACGAATGCCCTTGGCTGCCGTCCAACAGTGGGTTGGAACATGGATTAGAAATGTAGGGCTCAGGTTATAGGACGAACAAAGGACATCAGGTGTGGCATGAAGGGACTATTGCATGTTTGAAATCCAAACTCAGAGGAGAAGGGCCAGGAATTGTTTGGGGGCTTTAGGCCCCGCCTCTGAAGCCCTTTTCTCCCACCCACATCACAATAAGCTCTGCCCCCCTGTGACATACAATACTCCCCTAGGGCTCCCCCTGGAGGCAGGGGCAGAGATCTCCTGTGCTGTGGGGCAGAGGTGGCTGCTGCCTGGGTCTCTGCGACTGGCAGGGTCAGGGGTTGGGAGGCAGGATTAAGCCGCTGGTGGCCACTTATATCTTGCTGCAGTGATGGGGGACAGGACAAGGAACATGTGACCCACCCCCAAAGTGGAAAGGGAGAAAGTGGGTGTTGAAGGCTCTCACTACTGCACCAAGTCACAGAGTGAGGCCCACATAGAGGCTCAGGGTAATTTCATGCCTCCCTGACCCATGGTCCCTCTCCCAGCTCCGCTATGCAGCTCCAATCAACCCTGCTGGGAAAGGGGGAACTGCCGCAGTTTGCTCCCCACGAAGGGAGTTGCTAAAGCCGTGTCATACTGAGGGCCCTGACCTTCCCATGCAGCACCCCCAGCCCAAAACAAGTGCCTAGAGGCACAGGCAGAAGCTGCCTCAGCATTAGAGCTGAATTGCTTACAGAGCCATTACACTGTGAACAGTGACTATAAAAACAGCCCTGCATGCTCAGCAATCTCCCCTGTGTGTGGTGCGGGCTGGGACATTTGTGGGAGAGACCAGAGGAATTTATGGCTCAAAATTTGCTTTCACTGACACTTTTGTCTTCTTTGTCCTGCAGAGTCAGCACAGTTGGGGAAAGAGAGAACTGGCAGATGTATTATCTCTGGTATCACAAACCCTGCCGTCCTGTGACTTCTTCTCCTCCTCTCTCCAGTGACTCCTATGCAGCCCCTACCCCCTTCCCATCATGCCTTTGGTGACACATGCTACCCCCATCACCTTCCAATCCTGCTGACTCTTGGGGAGAGGTGTGGGGGTCATGTGATCCCCTAGATGGGATCATGGACTGCCTCAGCCTCCCCTAGATTTTAAATGCTAATGCTGGGTGCCCCCGCGTGCCCTCCACTCTGCCCCTACCCATCTCCGCCCCCCCCCCCGGCACTAGTTGCCTCCAAGTATCACAACACTTATGATAAAATCATGAGTGGTTGTCAACAATCCCTGGTTAACCTTAAACACATGAGCAGTCACACTGAATCCATGTGAGCAAAGTCTGGTGTGTTTTTAAAGTTTTGCAGGATAAGAGTTCGCAGTGGAAAGAGTGAAATGAATGAAAGAAAGAAACAATATAAACTGAAAATGTAGATACAACAATTGCTTCTGATTTTTGGCTTTCAGGAAGCATAGACACTACGTGTAACAGTAGCAGATTTTTTAAAATTTCAGACAGAAGTGGGGGTTTTATTTCATTTTATTTACTGTTGTATGTCAATACACAATGAGAAAGATGACAAAGCCTGATTCTTCTAACTCAGGATAGTTGTGTGGTTAAGGTAGTGCATTAGGATCAAGAAATCCGGTTTCGGTTCTTGATATGTTAAGGTATATTTACACTAGAGCTATTAACTAATATGATTGTACCATTGGCAAGGGCACAGGGTTTTGTTCATGTTACATTTAATCCTAGGGTTATTCTAACATGGCCAAATTCTTGAGCGCTCTGTGTTTCTGTTTCCCATCTGTACAATACAAAGGCAGCACTATTCTTTCTCTCCCTACCATGTGTGTCTTGTGTATGCAGATTGTGAGCTCTGTGGGGCAGGGACTCTCTCTTCCTGTGTGTCTGTGCAGCACTCATCACAATGGGGCCTTGATCTCAGCTGGGGCAGGGACTGTCTCTCGCATACTTAAAGTTCCTGTAACCACCATGTAATAAAATTGTAAGCTCTTTGGGGCAAAAACTTGCTCAGAAATTTCCACCTCTCCCCCTGCAGCAAGCTCTGTGCCAAAGGAGCCCTGTCTCTCCGCTCCCTCTAAGATCACACTCACAACTGCTCCTCCTGGCTCAAAACACACAACCCAGACCCAGTGTTTGTATCCAGGGAAACCTCGGCCCACATGTCGCAGCTGTGACCTGCCATGCAGCCTAGTCCTTGGGCAGAGGCCCCCATTGTCTGTGTCTATCTTTGCCATATAGAGGGGCTTGATTGCACCTTCTGTTGTATCTGAGCACTTTCCAGTCATGCACTTAGCAACGTGACTCACACCTGTTCCGTGTCTCTCTCTCTCATTGTCTTCCCAAGAGAAGAATGTTTTGTGTAGAATGTTTTGTTTCTGTGTAGGTTTGTTTAGCTTTCTATCTACATGCTGTTGTCAGGTTTTTAGCTCCGCATTGTTTCCATTTCAAACACAGCTGTTTAAAGCACAGCATATTTTTATTTGGTTTCTAAAGGTCGAGGTTTATTGTGGAAACATTGCTGTTGGGCATAAGAAAAAAGCTTCTTGTTTTCCAAAGCCTCCCCTTGGAGCCGAGTTAATATAGACAGTGTCCCTTCAACCTTAAACCATTAAAAGCTGTGGGTGGGTATTTTCTCAGAACTAGCAGGATTACTTATTGACCACATGAAAAGCATTATTAACTAAAGGTCACAGGTAAGATTTTCAAATGCTCTCAGCCTTGGCTTCAATGAGATCACGAGACCAACGGAGAGCACTTTAGAAAATTTGTCTCTAAGGTTATTGAAGTAGAATGCAGACAACTACATGAACCCATAGAAACCACCAGTTAATTGCATACTTTGCCCCTTCAAACTCAGACATTATTCATACCTGACTCTAACTCTCCATTGTCCTCCTACATTCCACCTCACACAGTCAACAGGAAACGGGCATGGGTCATTTCAGCCAACTCAGTGTGAGAGGAGATCAAATAAAGAATGCAATGGCTCTCTATAAATAGCAATTAACATACTCTACATACCATATTGGCAGGGCCATCCCTACCCATACGCAAAGTATGCAGCTGCGTAGGGCACCAGGAAATTTGGGGCACCACATTTCTTGGTGCCCTGCACAGCTGCATGCTGCTCCAGCCCCTGCTCCGCCTCTTCCCCATGGCCCCTGCCCCTGCTCCACCCCAGCCCCCATCCTGCCTCTTCCTGCCCCTGCTTTGCCCCAGCCCCACCCCCGCTCCATCCTTTCCCCAAAGCCCCTGCCCCTGCTCCGCCCTCACTCTGCCTCTTCCCGCCCCTGCTCCACCCCAGTCCCGCCCCCACTCCCCTGAGAACTGCTGCAGGGGTCGGGCCTGTACTCACCGGCAGCAGGAAATGCAGCGACTCAGCCCCAGCCTCACCGCCGGCGAGTGCTGAGGGGCGGTTTCCCCCTGTCCCCCAAGTCTGGGAGCCAGGGGAGCACAGCAGAGTGGGCTGGGGCTGGGGGGCAGTTCCCCCCTGCTCCCCTCCCCCACGGAGGCCTGGGGCCCCACAAAGCCACCCCGTGGGAGGGCTGCGTAGGGAACCAAAATGACTAGGGACAGCCCTGCATTTTGGTATTAAATACTTGCATTAAGGTGGAACCTAACCAGGATCAAGGGTTCATTGTGCCAGGCCTATACAAATACATATAAAGGCACAGTCCCTCTGAAGAGTTTTGCGTCTCAGAAGACAAGTGACACACAACAGGTTGGGAGAGGGGGAGCAGGGAGAGAAAACTAATTATCCCCATTTCTAATAAACAATTTGCATGACAATCTAAGTATAGTCAGCTGCAGACAACCAGGACTGTTAAAGTTACAGCCGAGCATGTCTGGTTGCCTTCGAATGATGAGAGATGTGTGGGCGGAGAATGACGTGGTGGCAATTCTTGTGATTTTATCACAAGTAAGTCTCATGGTATTTGGTATGACTCTTAAAATGCGAGTTCCAGGAGTTGAGAGTAGTTGAGGATCTCAGCTATCATTAAAAAAAAACCCAGTAAGTTTATCACTCCTCTGGTTGTGGTGAAAAGCTTTAAAAACGTGACCTGAACGTAACATAACGGCTCAAAAACTAGAAGACATATACAAAGAGCTCAACGTTTATAATTTTTTAACATTTCATGATTTTCAGGGCCAGATTCATGAGTTTTAGACACTTCAGGTTGGCAACCCTGGGAACAGGAAGTTGAAGGTTTGTTGTTGTTCTTGTTCAGTGAGTGACCAATTTGTTGCAATCCATAAATGTCTCTGTCTGGGATGGTCCTGGCTATTGCGACAAGAATAGAAGATGTTCACGTGCTTGGTCGGGTTTTTGTTTACATCATTTCAGAAATGAGTGATGTTCTGTGTTTCCCGCCTTTCACCAGATTATACCTGCAAACATCTCTACATGTATCTTTTTATTTGTGGCAATATCTGTCTCTTGGGGTTCATCTCCATTGTCATGTAAGGTGTGGGTTAGTGGTTAAGAGGTGGTTAATCAGACAAGAAACTGAGGCAAGTTCCCCAAGGTCATACAGGACCCAAGAATACCTCAAAGGTTTCCGGAATTCCAAGACAATAGCTTAACCACAAGTCAATCCTTCATCTCAAAGAGATATTTAGCTAGATCCAAAGCTGGATGTTTGAAGCTGCTCTTCCTTTTCCACAAATGGAGCATCTGAAAAGAGTTTGCAGTTTCACCGTTTGAGAGATTTCCTCCCTGCTTTAGCTAGAAAGCTCAGTGCAGCCTTCGCTGGGAAGGGACTACAGTGCCTCCGTAATAATGTCAACCAGGCCAGCAGGTGTCCAATAACTGATACATCCATTAGAAGTGATCAGAATTTATTTATCCAGGGAAAATTTCAGTGAAAATTAAATATTAAATAGTTTCATCAGGGCTGTTGATTAATCACAGTTAACTCACATAATTAACTCAAAAAAATTAACTGTGATTAAAAAAAGTAATCACAATTAATTGCAATTTTAATGGCACTGTTAATTGAAATTTATTACATTTTTGGATTTTTTCTACATTTTCAAATATATTTATTTCAATTACAACACAGAATACAAAGTGTACAGTGCTCACTTTATATTCTTTTATTACAAATATTTGCACTGTAAAAATGATAAACAAAAGAAATAGTATTTTTCAATTCATCTCAGACAAGAATGTAGTGCAATCTCTTTATGTGAAAGAGTAACTTACAAACGTAGATTTTTTTTTGGTTACATAACTGCACTCAAAAACAAAAAAACGTAAAACTTTAGAGCCAACAAGTCCCCTCAGCCCTAGTTCTTGTTCAGCCAATTGCTGAGACAAACAAGTTTGTTTACATTGATGGGAGATAATGCTGCCCACTTCTTATTTATAATGTCACCTGAAAGTAAGAACAAGTGTTCGCATGGTACTTTTGTAGCCGGCAATGCAAGGTATTTACGTGCCAGATATGATAAACATTTGCATACCCCTTCATGCTTTGGTCACCATTCCAGAGGACATGCTTCCATGCTGATGACGCTCGTTAAAAATAATGCATTAATTAAAGTTGTGACTGAACTCCTTGGGGGTGAATTGTACGTCTCCTGCTTTCTTTTATCCACATTCTGTCATATATTTCATGTTGTGGCAGTCTCGGATGATGACCCAGTATATGTTTGTTTTAAGAACACTTTCACTGGAGATTTGACATAATGTAAAGAATGTACCAATATGAGATTTCTAAAGATAGCTATAGCAATCAACTCAAGATTTAAGAATCTGAAGTGCCATCCAAGATCTAAGAGAGACAAGTTGTGGAACATGCTTTCAGAAGTCTTAAAAGCTCAACACTCTGATGCATAAACTACAGAATCCGAACCACTAGAAAAAGAAAATCAACCTTTTGCTGGTGGCATCTGACTCAGATGATGAAAATTAGCGTGCATCAGTCCACACTGCTTTGGATTGTTATTGAGCAGAACCCATTATCAGCATGGACACATGTCCCCTGGAACGGTGGTTGAAGCATGAAGGGACATATGAATTTTTAGCGCATCTTTGTTCTTTGTTCCTAGACGAATACATTGACATCTCTCCAAAATAAAGCACATACTTGCGCTTAGTTTACCCAATAATCCAGATTGCTCTGAATCACTGACCTGCCCTCTACATTATTTACCATGGCCCCAATTTTTGTGTCATCTGCAAACTTTCTCAGTAATGATTTTATTTTATTCCAGATCTTTGATAAAAATGTCTAATAGCATAGGGTCAAGAAGCCATCCCTGTGAGACCCATTGGAAACACACTCACTTAATGACAATTCCCCATTTACAATTGCATTTTGAGATCTATCAGCTGGTTTTTATCCATTTTATGACTGCCATGTTAATTTTATATTGTTCGTGTCTTTTAATCAAACTGTTGTGCTGTACCGAATCAAACACTGTACAGAAGTCTACATATTCAACACGACTATCTTTTTCAAGAAAACTTGTTAGCTCATGAAAAAAAGATATCAAGTTAGTTTGACAGAATCTATTTTTCATTAACCCATGTTGATTTGCATTCATTATATTACCCTCATTTGATTCTTTATCGGTCGAGTCCCATATCAACAGCTCCATTATCCTGCCCGGAATCGACGTGAGACTGACAGACCAATAATTAGCTGGGTCATTCCATTTACCCTTTTTAAAAATTGGCAAAATATTTGTTTTCTTCCAGCCTTCTGGAACTTCCCCAGTGGTCCAAGATTTATTGAAAATTAACATTAATGGTCCAGCAAGCTCCTCGGCCAGCTCTTTTAAAACTCTTGGATGCAAGTTATCCGGACCCACTGATTTAATAATGTCTGTCTTTAGTAGCTTCTGTTTAACATCCTCGAGAGAGACTAGTGGAAGGGAAAGAGTGTTATCAGCATCATGTGATGAGACTATATCATCTGTTCTTTCCCCCCAAATACAGAACAGAAATATTTATAGACTACTTCTGCCTTTTCTGTATTATTATTGATAATTTTACCTTTTCCATTTGGTAGTGGATCGATACAATTGTCAGGATTATTTTTGTTACTAATATAGTTTAAAAACTTGATGTTATCTTTAACTCCACTGGCCATAGACTTCTCCTTTGTATCTCTTTGCTTATGTTATCAATTTTCTACAATTCCTAATTTCCCATTTATATTCGTTACTGTCAACTTCCCCCTTTTCCTATTTGTAATATGTTATTTTTATAGCTCATTTCACTTCCCTTTTACTTAGTCTTTCCTCATCACCACAGAGACTTCTGCTATTGTCTGCTTGGTTTTACTGTTACTCATTTTTACTTCCGCAGAAACCAAACATTTTGGATTCTCTTGAAAGCTTCCCATTCGTTCTTAGTAACCCATATTGTGAGGAGTTTCTTTGTACTGACATTATCCAGTATCCTTTGTACTGATCTTGCTCTTCGTGAGATATTTGATATTTATGAAAAGCTATTTATTAATTCACAATAGTCTCACTGTAGTAGATTATCTGCTGTTTCTACAAGCTATTGTGGTGCAGAGTGAATGATTCAGGGATCAACAGATGGCTCGTTCACCGCACAACTTACATACAAGCTTCTTTGTTGGACTGAATGTCTAACTGGGAAACCTACCATCTGCTGTGTGAGAGCAAAAGCCCTCATCCTGCAAACACCCATACATAAGTAACTTTACTGACCTCAGTAATGCCGAAGTCAATGGGACCATTCATGTAATTATTGATATTGCAGTGACGCTTAGCAACCCCTGGCTGAGATCAGGGCCCTGTTGTGCTGGGCACTGCACAGACACACAGGGAGAGACAGTCCCTGCCCCAGCTGAGATCAGGGCCCCGTTGTGCCGGACGCTGCACAGACACACAGGGAGAGACAGTCCCTGCCCCAGCTGAGATCAGGGCCCCGTTGTGCCGGACGCTGCACAGACACACAGCGAGAGACAGTCCCTGCCCCAGCTGAGATCAGGGCCCCGTTGTACTCTGCTAGGTGACTTGCGCAATGTCACACGGAATCTGTGTCGGCGCTGAGTACTGACTCCACGTGGTCTCCTGAACAACTGAGCCATCCAGCCTCTCTTTACAACACCCTAGAAAAAACACTTAACTGTACATCATCCCAGACCAGCCACATTGTCCGAGGTGACACATCGAAGCTGATGAGCCTGTGTCACAAGGCACCGAGGAAGAGACCTGGAGGCAGAGCCGATGATTCTAGTAGGAAACAAGACAACTGGGATTGAAGCCCCAGGAGCACTGATGACACAGTCAGCACAGGACAAACTCCTCACCTGGGCCAAGGGACCCTTACCAGAGAGGAGGGGCAGGTGGCTGGTCAGTCAATGGAAATTAGGAGGATGTGGCCTTGGGGGCCACAATGGGGACGTGCTGCTGAATTTTGTTAGTACTCAGCACCTGGCAAACACTGCGGGGTCGTTTCATCTGTAGGGAAATGCAGGGCAGTGGAATTCCCCATGTATCCTCACCTGGCCACACAGCCTCTCTCGGGTCAGTGTCTCTTCCCCTCTGGGAATGTCCTGCTCAGGTTCAGAGCCAGGCCACACTCAGAGCCCTATCGAGAGAGCAAGGAACCCCTCCTCACAAACCCCTTGGGAAGTTTTGCTATTTCCCCCTGGGTTATGTGAGAAAGAGGAAAAGACAGAAGTTCTCCATTTGAATTCCCACACTGAGGCCGGAGAAGACTTTGCTGCAGTGAATCCCCCAGCATAGCCAGGTGGCCACAGCTACCCCCCCATAACCTTGTGGGGTAGGTATGGCCTGCTCTGAGGGACAGGGTTTTCCCCTCAGGATAGGACCCCCTCCCGGCATGACAGTAGCTACATCGACAGAAGCGCTTGTCCGTTGACACAGCAGCAGATACACTGGGGGTGAGGTCGGCACAGCTACAGATCTCAAGGGGGTGTTTTTTCACACCCCGACCAGTGTCACTATGCCAACCCTACATTCTAGGTGTAGATCAGGCCTGGGTATCCAATACCCGACAGTGGAAGTCCTGTCCTGCTAGGGAGGCACTTCTCAGGGCCATGCTGCCCTGTGGGGGTGGGAGGGAATGGCACACAGCTGAAGCCCATTCCCAGTATGGCTGGTCAGTTGTTCTGTGTCAGAGGGTTTGCTGATGGAAAATTCTATTTTTGATTCAGCAACATGGTAACTTTTTTTGTGGGGAACTTTTCAAATTTTAATCAACGCCCCCAAATGTTTAGCTAAAAACTTTCCCAGTTCAGCTGAAGATTTCCAGGTTTTGGAACATTTTCCACACAAAAACTCCTCACTATCTGTCAGCCCGCTCCAGTCACCAGTGTTTGTCCAGCTCTCCTAGGCTGGCTCTCCAGAAGCCTCTAATCCAGCTGACTTTGTCCTTTGTTCTGGTCTCAGCAGAAGAGAGCCCAGATACAGGCGGATGTGGTTGTGGTGATGGAGCACACACAATCTGTCAGGAAAAAGATCTGTGGACTGAGATGGATTCACAGGATCAGTGTCACATCACATGTGGGCAGGAGGAGCATTTCCACACCTAGCTGAGGGGAGGCACAAGCATGAAGAATTCAGAGCGATCAGAAACGGATTTCACACCTCAGCAAATGTATTCACACGTGACCGGTTCTGACAAGAAATTGACTTTTGTTCACTCTAATAACCTTAGGTCTGTGGTCTGATTAATGCCTATGTCAAAACCTGGGTGTATCTGAGTGTGATCACACCTATGTCAAAGTTGCTGGGCTATTCCAGAACAAGTTTTCACACCCCAGCCCCCAACTCTACCACACCCGTGGGTGCTGCTTCGTTGCCATCGTTACCCAGTCCTCCTCTGCTCGGCATGCGACACGTCTCAGTTCTCACCAGTTTGCACCAGCAGGTGTTGGGGGAGGCAGGAGCCCATCCCCCACGCATCTCCAAAACCAGGAGGGCTTGGAGAGATCCAGGCATAGCTAGGACAAGTTTTGGGACAGCCAGTGGGAACCGGCGTAGTGCTGGGAGTCAAGGGGTGGGTGTGTTGGAGGGAGTCTGGGAGGCAGATGGTTGTGGGGGGAGAGAGGAGCTTGGCAGGGTCATTGGGAGGAGTGGGATGAGGCTGGGGCCCCCTTGGATCATTGTTCTCATTCTGCCCCTTACCCCAATAGCCCCCCCATCTTCTCATTCTGTCCCCCCAGCTGCACCCTCCAGTCTGAACCTGCCTCCCTCAGTCCCCCACTGGGCTGGAGCAAGCAGGGGGCAAAGAGACGTGGCCCGTCTGACACGGCCCCATCATGGCCCCCGGGAGGAGATCCCACAGCTGCCCCCCACCCAGAGGAATGTGGAAGATCTTAGCTGGGGTGGGGGCAGGTGTGACAGGGCTGCCAAGGGCGTGAGAGCCCCACCAGGGGCTTGGCAGCTCCCAGATGACTTTCTCACCACCTCCCTCCCACTCCCCCATCCAGCTTTTGGGAAAATCATGGAAGAGAGTGCTGGCCTTTTAAGAGGGGTTCATGGCCCAGTTCTGCCCTGGACAGGTGAATCCTGGGACTTGTAGTTCCCAGGGTTGATGGGAACAATAGGCTTCACCACAAGGCATGCTGGGAAGGGAGCTTTATATAAGAATGCCCCATGTTGCTTAGTAGGTGGAGGGCAGCTTATGGGTGATGTGGGAGAGGACAGCAGCTCTGGGCATATCCCTCAGTGCCTGGGGGGTGGAAAGGGCTTGATAGGGAGGCTGGATTCAGGAGGGTTCCTGCAGTACTCGGAGGAGGGGACAGGGGTTGGCATGTTCCCTGAGTGTCGGAAGGAGCGAAGTGGGGAGAAGCTGAGATGCAGCAGATGGACCCAGGGCAGGTGCTCTTGGCAGAGGGGGCACATGAGCTGGATGTGGTGAGCTCAGACCCCTGCGCGGAGGGGCTGAGCCCCTGACAAAGGTGGGAGAAGGTCCAGATGACAGGGCTGTGACCAGGCAGTGAGGGGCTGAGTCAGAGGTCGCTATTGTTTTGTTTTCCTCTGGCCTCTAGCAAGGGGATAATAGAGGTAGTTGAATTGCAGAGCTAAGCTGCCTAGTAAGAAAAGGGAAACCATGGCAGTGTCTGCAACTTCACACGGGAGAGATTTGGATTTGCTGTTACAAGAACCAATTCTCCTGCTGGTTCAGGCTGATTTAACAGAGCCAGTCTGGGCCAGTCCGTTGTACAAAGAGGCAGCATTTTAACAACGGAAAGGAAATCCTGGAGACCTACTGAAATAAATAAGAACATGAGAGGAAATAAACAAGGTTGGGGTGCGGGGAGATTACCTTTTCCTACCATTGTTCTTCTTTTCCTGACTTTGGCCCCTTACACAATTATTCGGTGAAGTTGTGGGGTCTCACAAACCTAACTCACAATCAAGTGCTGCTATTCCTGGGCACAAAACCAGTTTGATCCACGCCCCAGAAAAACAGGACTCTCAGGCTGTCTGAATTACGTCCCACCCTGGGCTCAGCACCAACTCAAGCCTTTTCTCCAGACTGCTCGTCTCCTGGTTTATAAACCAAATGGCCTTGATTGGTGACAGCTGCCTTGACATTTCAGCCTGGGAGTTAAAAAGAGTCAGTGGCCTGGTGGTTAGGAGACCTGGGAGGTGGGAGATCCAGGCTCCAGTCCCCTTACTGTAATCCATTATTCATACAAAGTGGAACAGCTTCGACAGGCGAGAGTGAGAGAACCCTGCCCCAGGAATCCCCCAGCCCTGTGGCTGGGCACTCATGTGGGAGGTTCAAGTCCTGTTCCCCCATAAGACAGAGAGGGGGCTTGAACCCCCGGGTGCCCCACATCCTCAGTGAATGCCCGAGCCACTGTGCTAAAGGTTATAACCTGAGCATGCAGTGCTTACAGCCCTTTGTGGTTCTAGCCCTAAGAGACGGGGGCTGGTGAGGAGGTGGGGAGCTGTTTGGACTCGTAATCAGGTCAGATTAATTAGTACTGTGTACATAACGGTGTTGGGGACTCGGTATGTTGTGCTGCAGCTGGGGGGTGGGGATGGACTGAGGGACTCCCTACGGGGCCCCTGAATGGCTCCTTGTATCCATTAAGGGTTTGTCCTTGCCCGGATCTAGTCAATGGCGCTATGTCTGAGCACAGTGTGTATGTAGTTCTGGGGCTAATCTCTCCCTCCCCAAAAGCTGTGGAAAGATGCCCAGGGATTTGGTTTGAGCCAGTGAGGTTCTCCACTCCCAGGGACATGGTGTGGAATTCGGGGAACACACAAAGAACTGGGGTGCCTTTCCCGCACATGGTTTCTGTGTGGTCTGGCTTTAAAGAACTTTAACTTCACTTTAAAAAATAAGCTACTGGCTGCTGCCAAGTCTGATAATGACTGATATTAATGTCTTTCTCTGCCTGGTACTGATAAAACACAGAGTTGATCCATCGATAAAGGGAACAGGATGTCTACACTGGAGAATCAGTGAGCATGCTCATTTGATAATTCAGTATCTAAGATCTCAAAATCAAGATTAGAATGAGTCAAAAATTTCTCATCCAAACTGTTAATTGATGGAAAATTGGGTATTTGATTAACTGAAATTTTTCACAGCCAGTGTCTTTTGAGATTTTGTCAACAGATGCTGAAAGATTTTCTGTCTTTTGCTAAAATGTCAACATTTTCTCAGGAGAAAAGAAAACATTTTTCCACCCAGCTTTATTCGCGATAGTGATGGTGTGGTAAACTTTTTCCCAAATCTGGACTTTAGCGTACAAAATCTGGGTGCTTACTGGGAACTTTCCCAAGCTTATACCCAGCTTGGATCTTATTTCGCTGCCACCAGCCGAAGTTTTCCAGGGTTTTGGCCCCCTCGGGTTCCCCAAACTTTTCCTTGGGGGACCCCTCCAAGACCCAGAGCCCCTGGGTCTCCTCTATCTTATCCCCCAGCTTCCCCCCCTTTCCTGGGTTAGCCGGTGCGATGCTGTCCTATTCCCTTTGAATACAACCAGAGAGGCAATCTAGCTTCCCCGAGGCTATGCATTCAAACCTAGTCAGCTCACACAAGAGATTCACCCCTCCCTTTGTCCCGTAGCCTTTTCCCGCCCTGGGACAATAGGAAAGTAAGACACAGAGCTTGGGCTTTTCCCTCCCCCCCCTAGCCTGTCACAGATATAACAGAGCTCCGGGCACAGAAATTCTTCTCCCCTTTACCTCACTAGGAAAAGAAACTCCCACAAGTTTTAAAAAGAAAACTTTATATAAAAAGAAAGAAAATACAGAACAATAATACTGCATTAAGAGATCAATACAGGCTCTTGCTTATAAGAAAATATGAATAACCAGTCTGATTTAAAAAATAGCCAATTCAAATCAGTCCAGCAAAATCAACACACATGTAAATACAACACAAAGCAAATAACAGTCTATTACTTTGTTTCCTTTTGTACTCACAGATGTTTAGTAGAATATTTGAAAGAAGATGGAGTTAGAAGAAAAGCTTGTTTACTCACAGCCGAGGAAAACAAAAAGACCCCAAGTTTCCAGTTCCCTCCCAGACTTTAAAAAAAATCCAGGTCTCTGATTGGTCCTCTGGTCAGGTGTTTGGTTCCCCCTTTGTTCACCCTTTACAGGTAAAAGAAAATTAACCCTTACCTATCTACTTATGACAGATGGTTACCATGGTGAACGCTAAGACACATAAGTAGGTGGTAAATCTTTCTAAGATGTTATCGTTCCATTTCCTGCGTGTTCATCTCTTCAAAAACATGTTTCCTCATGCTTGCTGCTTCCTTTCTCTCATCCTTTTCCAGTCTGCTAAAAGGATCAGCAAAGAAATGGTTAATGCTGGCATTCAATGTGTCACCATTACACTTAAGAGTTAACACTTCTTGAAATTAACAGGAGTGAAGCGTTCGCACCTTTCTGATTCATTGTTCTAGATTCTCTGTACACCTCTGTGACATGCAAGGAAGTTCCCCCCTTCTTGGAGAGATTGTCTCAGGCTCTCTGCAGACTCAGGCATGTGTTACTTTATCGGTAACATGTGGGTCACCAGGAGCGGCGCCAGGGTTTTTGGCACCCTAGGCGGGGGTCATTCCGCGCTCCCAGTCGTTGGTGGCAATTCTGCGGCGGGTCCTGGAGCGAGTGAAGGACCAGCCGCAGAACTGCCGCCGAAGACCTGGAGTGCGGAAGGACCCCTGCCACCCCCCCAAATCCTGCGGTCGCCTAAATGGAAGTGCTGGCCCTGTGGGTCACATTTAGAATGGTTCCTTTGCAGCTCTGAAAGCTAGACACTTACTTTTTATTTTTAAACGAAAGATGAGATGCTACAGAATGTAAATATGCCCTGTAAAGCCACATGAGCACCTCCAGCAGGCAGGGCATTTCAAACCCCTGATGAGAGGGTGTCTGGTTTATATAAAAGATGCTTCCTGAAATAAACCATAGTATTAAACTGCTGTTTATGCAGAAAACTCCAAAAGCAGCGAGGGACGCAATGAAGAAAAAACTGTCATTCAACCTAAAAGGTGGAAACATGGACGATTTGTTCTAATTTAAGACAGTAATGAGCTGTCCAGTACAAGCCTGATTTTGAAAGGACCCTAACAGTTGTCAGGCTGGATCAGATCTGGGGTCCGTCTACATCTTTGGGATTTAATACCAGGAGTGTTGTAGGCAAGACACAAGAAACAATTCTTCCACACTACTCTGCACTGACGAGGCCACAGCTGGAGTGCGGTGTCTAGTTCTCAGCACCACACTTTGGGAAAGATGTGGACAAATTGGAGAAAGTCCAGAGGAGAACCATAAAGATGATGAAAGGTCTAGAAAACATGACACACGAGGCAAGATTGAAAAAGTCTGGGTTTGTTTAGTCTGGGGAAGAGAAGACTGAAGGGAGATATGATGACATTTTTCAAGCATTTAAAGGTTGGTATAAAGAAAAGGAGGAGGAATTGTTCTCTTTAATGACTGAGAAGAGGACAAGAAGAAAAGGGCTTCAGTTGCATCAAAGGTTTAGGCTGGATGTTAGGAAAAACTTCCTAACTATTAAAGTGGTGAAGCACCAGAACAAATTACCTAGGCAGACTGTGGAATCTCCATCACTGGTGGGTCTTAAGAGCAGGTTAGACACACACCTGTCAGGGCTGCACTAGAAAACACTTAATCCCCTGCACGGAGGTGCAAGTTCCCTCCTGACCCTCAATAGATAGAGGTTGTCTTCTGCCCTGGACTGATTGATGGATCACTTGATGATTCCCTGTTCCGTTCATTCCCCCTGGGGCACCTGGCATTGGCCACTGTCAGAAGACAGGACACTGGGTAGATAAACCTTTGGTCTGAGCCAGTATGGTCATTATGTTCATATGTCCTGAAAGCAGGAGGGTTTATAGCGCTTCAAAAACCCTTGGGTGTCTTTCAGAATTTTTACTGTTACACCTCTGGATGCTCCGTTATCCATAGAAATGCCTCCTCCTATTTTGAATCCTTTCAGGCTCTTGCCCTCAATAGTCTCTTGTGGCAGTGAGTTCCGTTGGCTAATTGTGTGATTAAAGCAGTGCCTTCTACGGGGTTTAAATCTGCCACTTTTCCATGTAATTGGTTGTTCTGCTGTTCTCAACCCATCCTCCTGATACGTCTTCTGGGTGGCCCCTTGACCAGAGGAGAACACCACCATGTCAGGCTTGGCTTCTCCTCTCAGTCGCCCACCAGTATCACTCCAGAGGGAGGGACCTCCCCACACAGTGAAACAGGCCTCAGGAGGGGTGTTAGGGGATACCCAGATTTCCCAGCTGACCGCATGACCAGTTATAGCGTGAGCTAGAGAGCTGGGCTTTAGAAGCAGGAGCGGCAATGTCTTATAGTCTCTGTGGATTGGGCTCAACGAGGGACACATAACACAACTGACCGATGGGCCATACAACCAGAACAGCTGTTGATTGTTGGGCTGTGTTAGGTATAAGAAGTATAGACTGTTTAATATGTTCAATTACTTGTTTAATAAGGTGTTTATGAAGTAATGTTAAGTAAATCACTGGCTTTAAAATAAGGTCCACTATGGAGTATATGAGCTATTGACCCTTGGACTCCATCTCTGAGAGGGGACTTGTTTACCATTAAGACACAGGCTCAAACCAGTCAAAACTGGTTTTTCCCGCCAAAACCAGCCCTCAGCATTCCATCTCCTCAGCACTTTTCCCGCCACAAAAGCTTTATAAGGACTTGTTCAGTGCCTGTGCAGGGCTGTCCACCCCAGTGACAGCGCGTACATGGTCGGGTCTTCACAGTGCTCCAGAGCTGAAGAGTGAAGAACACCATTGGTCCCACCGTGAGACTGAGGAAAAGGAAGCCTGTCACCACCATTCCTGCCATCCTGCATTCCTGGTGTCCATCATCCCAGAGGGCCTCCTTGCCAGCGACGAAATCCAGCCGTCATCTGCACTCTCCAGTGCTTCTCCTCAAAGGCTCTAAATCAGCCGGAGAGTGGAAAGTCCTGGGCATCACCCCTGTACGTGGTATCCACTGCACCTGAACAGTGGGAAGAGGTTTCTGTGCTGGGGCATCATTTATTGTTTTCCAGTTTCCAAGGGAGGGTTTATGGGCCTGAGTGTTAAACTCCCAAAGCCAGTCACTGTTTCATTGTATTAATTAAGTTTGCATTTTCCCCTATTCCTCCCAGTTTTCTGTACCTTTACCTTGGATACACTTACCTTTGTTTGCACCAGATCACCTTGTCTCCTCTTTATTTTATTTACACCACACAAGAAGGGAGGCTAAATCCACTGGTGATAGATACAGGAGGGAGTCGAGTTTGTCTCTTCTGAGAAAAGGGGCTTTCCTTTCCTATTTCTCCCTACCATTTCTAAAGTTCTTCTTCGAGTGCTTGCTCATATCCATTCCAAGTAGGTGTGCGCGTGCCGCGTGCACGTTCGTCGGAAGAATTTTCCCCTAGCAACACCCGGCGGGTCGGCAGGTGCCCCCTGGCGTGGCGCCTTTGCGGCACCGCATATATACCCCTGCCGACCCGGCCGCTCCTCAGTTCCTTCTTACCGCCCGTGTCTGTCGTTGGAACAGTGGAGTGCGGCTTAGCTGACCTCCACGCTCCCTAGCGGTTTCACCTGTTCTTATCTCTAGTTCATAGTTATAGTTTAGTGTTAATTCTTAGTAGTTACTAGTAGTTGTTAGTGTAGTTATTGTATATAGTTCGAGGGCTGAGGTTTAATCCTCCTCATCCCTCCCGGCACCCGGGCTCATGCCTGGCTCTCCTGGTTTCAAGCAGTGCTTGGCCTGCCGTTGGCCGATGCCAACAGGAGACCCCCATGATCGTTGCCTGAAGTGCCTGGGAGAATCCCATCTTACGGACAAGTGCCGTATCTGTAAGTCCTTTAAGCCAAGGACTAAAAAGGAGCGGGACTCGTGTTTAAAGCAGCTCCTGATGAGGTGGCCCTGACCCCTGCAGCTCCGGCACCGAGCGCACCGCAGTCCGCACCGGGCAGAAGTTCTTCGTCGGCACTGGAGGCAGCCGGTTCCACCAGAACACCACGGCACCAACAGTCTCCGGCGCAGAAGTCAGCCCGGCACCGCTTCCTTTCGCTGAAGGCGAAGAAGTCAAAGGCTCCTGCGGCTCAAGTTCCGGCACCGCAGTTTGAGCATGGGAAACCGTGCCGGCCGGCACCACCATCTGCCGCGGCACCGGTTATCCCAGCACCGTCGACTCCAGCCAGGCAAGAGCCGTCGAGTCCGGTGCAAGACAGCTCCCTGGCGCATGCCTTGGTCGAGCTCGCTGTTCCCACTACGCCAGAGACTTTCGCAACGGCGAGGGAACTGATAGCCCTTACTGAGCCTTCCCTGCCTCAACCCCCGGCACCGCCGGTGCGGGTCCTTTCTTCAATGGGGAAGCTGGCTATGCTCAGACCAATGTCTCTCGGAGCAACGGACAGGCACCGGTCGCGGTCGAGGTCCCGGCACCGCTCCCACTTGCATCACCGATCGCCTTCCAGACGCCGCTCGCAGTCCCGGCACTGATCCCACTCTCGGCGCCGGTCGTACTCGCGGCACCGGTCCAGGTCCCGTTCCCCGGACCGGTACTCAACAAGACGGTCTGCCTCCCGGCACCGCTCTCGACGGAGTCCATCCCGCCGTCGTTACTCTCGGTCCCGGTCGACCTCCCGGCACCGTGCTGGTCGTAGGTCCCGGTCCCGGTCTCCGCACCGGTACGACTCCCGGTACCGTTCTCCAACA
>NC_133780.1:2846767-2861363 GCF_003597395.2 Chelonoidis abingdonii | reverse complement strand
CGGCAGGGGTATATATGCGGTGCCGCAAAGGCACCACGCCAGGGGGCGCCTGCCGACCCTCTGGGTGTTGCTAGGGGAAAATTCTTCCGACGAACGTGCACGTGGCACGTGCACACCTACTTGGAATGGATATGAGCAACACATCTCGAAGAACAACAGTTACAAAGGTGAGTAACTGTCTTTTTTTCCTTTGAAGCGTTGCCTTATCCTCTTGAGGTAACCACTGTGGAACAGAGCTGCTGGGGGAAAGTTTGTTCTGGGTCTCCTGGTGCGAATGGTGCAATGCTGGAATATCTTTCAGCTGCAGGCACCCACACAGCTGACTGCATCTCTGGGTGGGGCATGGAAGCAGAACAGATGTGATTTATCTCAACTTGCGTAAGGGATCTGGAAACCGAATTCTCATTTATATTTGGGAGGCCAGCCCAGATCACATGGGCGGGTTTGACTCTGTTAGCCCAGCACTACGGGAATTGCTCTGCCTTTCCAATTCGGGGCATTGCTCATTTCAGGCAGAAATCAGACCCCACCCTGGCCCTCAGCAGGAAGGAGCCATCGTCGAGGCATTGTTGTGAGATCTCATGGCCCTGCCCTATTTCAAAGCCTATTGGCTGGAAACTCCCCCCAGCTGGGACTCCAAAAAGAAGAAGAGCTGGACAAATGCTACAGCTGGTCCCTGGCTATTGCAATGAGTACATTGGTACCACCTTCCCCTGTCCCGCCCGGCACAGAATGATCTCCGTAGTTCTCAGAAACCCGCAGCCTGTCTCGCTTAAATAGACTGAGCCAGAAGTAACTCTGAGACGCTGACACCAGAGTTCGGTCTCCTCTGCCATGTCAGCAGTTGGCTCAGGACCAGCGACACCAGTCCCAGGCCAACCCCAGGCAGTTTCCAGCAGAGGTGATGGAGCAGAGACGTGGAAGTGTGCGATACCACTGAGCCTGCTTCCGCCTGCTCGGCCTTAGAGGTAACCCGGGCTGAGACTAGGGGTTATCACGAAGAGGTGGGAGGGAACAGAGACTCCAGCCATCCCCAGACACAGGACGGGCCCCTCTGGGGTCCATTGCAGAGCGGTGCAGTTACAACAGCCCTGAGGCTGCTGGAATTACGCTGGAGGTCAACACAGCCCCCTGCCCCCAGTCTGGTCCCAAGGGCAAAGCCGCCGTGGCCCCATTTTCCCTTCTCAGCTGCACAGAGCAGACTCTGGTGCACCAGAGCAGCTAGCCCAGAGAGTTTCTCTCAGCACCATTTGTATGGATACTCGGCTTGGACTAGTGTCAATGACTGCACAAGCGGCAGGACCCTGAGGAAACAGGCTGATAGCCTTTGACTGGGTGGAGAGGACACATTTCTGTGACAACACATTCTGGTAATTTCTAGCGATGGAAGGACTAAGAACTCAGGGAGTTCATTTCCAGGAATGGAGCCTCTGTTGTTTATGCAGATCCCAGAGCAGCTTGTTAATAAATGAATTCCTCCTAATCTACATTAAGAAAGATGACCCCCGTTGCATTATATGGCCTCATCACCATAGCATCTGAGCACTTCACAATCATGAATCTATTTATACTCATAAACACCCTTGTGAGGATTGGCTGGTACACCCAGATGAAATTTTTGGCCAAAAGTTTTTGGTGTTATTGAGAATTTTCACTGGATTGGTTGAAATTTTAGGCTCCTAAATGATCCCAGACAGTTCTGAGTCAGAGGATGTCCCGTGGTACTGAAGACCATTCCTCCTGAGTGGCTTCAAATTTGTCACCTTGCCCACTATTTATTTTGTGAAACTTGGATTTATCTGTGCATTAACCTGCTGTGGTTTCTGGCTTATGTCAGAGCACTACTGGGAGCAAGGATTTCAGGTGCTTTCCATTCTCAATTAGCTCATCAGATACAAAACAGGTACAAAACAGACATTCATTATTAGCAAGGGAGGCATGAAAGCCCCTGAATGTTTTACAACACCTCAGTGTCAATGTCCTGAATCTTGTTCTGCCTCCAGTGCGTTATATGGTTTATGTTAGAAATCTACATTCCTTTGTAAGGTTTACGTCAGAGCAGGTTGGAAAAAATGTGCCCCAAATAGCATCCCTTTTAATCCATCAAAGTTTCATTAAAAAATGTTCATAAACATTTCAAATTTCAAAGCCTTTCTACCCACTCCAGTCTTAGCACTAGAGTCTAGTCTGCTGGCGCCTCCTGTGCTGGGCGACCTGCCACCCCTATGCCAGACAGCCGCTATTGCTCACTGGCACACATGTGATTGTGGAAACCTCTAGAGAGCAGGTCTAGAAGCTTGCAGAGCAGCTATCCCTGATCTCAGCTACACATAACAATTCGGGGGTCCCTGTTTGGGGACGCTGGCCCCCAGCTCTCTCATTGCTCAGGACAGAAACTGAGTGACCACTTACTGTGGGCGGCAAACTACCACCTGGAACCTGAAGGCTGTTCCCTCCCCAGCTGAGCTCTCTCAAAGCATGTGGGACATCCATGGGCATGGAGATGCTGTGCTGGAGTCTCGGTTAGGGTCCGTCTGTCCCCGTCGCTCCACTCGGGTGGCACAAGAATCCAGATTCTGGCCGGAAATGGTCTGTGGAGAATTGCCCTGGTGATGTAAAGCCGGAGGCACTGGGTTACTATGCCAACAGCCTGCTCCTTCCACCTCTGATGCAGGGGGAATGTTGGGGTGTGGATCACCACTCCATTGGCCCCTCCGCCATTTGCTGGATCTCCTGGCATAAGCTAGAGTATTGTTATGCGTATTAAAATAGTACCTAGAGGCCTCTGCTCACATAGGCACAGCTGTTGCCCCAAGAGCTGATACAGAGAAGACAGACAAAGGAAGGAGCCTTGTTCCCATTTTACAGATGAGGGAAACTGAGGCACAGAGTCTTGCCCCAAGTCACCCAAAGCCTCAGTGGCAGAGCTGTGAATTGAAATGCGATCTCCTGATCCCCAGCCTGTTGGCTCAATCACAAGACCAACCTTCCCCTGTGTGTCCTTCACCCTGGATCTGTAGAGAACCTCCCGCCCCTTCATGTTAGGTTTATGAGAATTTTCTCTAGCCTTTCCAGTCCACCAGCCCCTGCCAGGGTAGCTGGATCATTCGTGCTGACACTTGGGGTCTGTCTGCCCTGCCCTCTGCCTTGTCAAAGTCACTTACACTTGTGCAAAGTGAGACTCAGACGTTCTCAAAGCCAAAACCCTCCTCGCTGTCTATGAACAGGTGTCACTCAGGCCATCACAATCAGGTCACTTTGTGCTGCTCTGGAAGTGTAAACGCACCTTACAATGGATGCAAACAGCCCCCTGGAAACTCCCTATGCAAGGGATCTCCATGGCTGGTGTGGAGCTGTTGTAAAACCTTGCAAACAGCCTGTTCTCAGGTCTCCCCGCCTAGGGGGTAGATTGGGGGGGTGGCCAGAGCACACTGTAAATTAGTGGAGCAGAATGTAAATTAGAGCAGCCCTGAGGCTGCTCTAAATTCTGCTCAGGGCTGGACAGGGCCCTGCAGAGCCCCAGAACAAGAGGAGCACAGAGGCAGTCTCTTCATTTGTTGAACCTGCCTTATTGATTGAATGCACTATATTGATTCCCAACCACAGGGACTGTGTGACTGACAGCCAGGCCCCATGTGCTTCCTCTGAGGGAGGGGAGACTGTGACAAGCGGTTTTAACTGTGGGGAGTTGGCTACACTGTATCTCTGCAACAATCTGCTCTTGTTTTCCGCCTGTTCAGACAAGACCCTCTCACTAGGTGCTTTGCTTGTTTTGGGAAATTCACCCGTTGATGGTGACAGATGCAACTACCTGCGTTGCTCAGACTCGTTATCCGGCATGTGCACATTTCCTAGTGTGGGCAAAGCCGCAGGGACAGCGAATGCTCTTTTCTACACTTCCTTGGTCCTGATCTCAAACCAGCCCCAGGCCAGATCCCCACTTTGTGTCAATCGGCCGTAGCTCCATTGGCGTCAATGGACAGTAGGTCCAATTTAAACCTGCTGATGACATGGCCCGTTGTTTGCTAGTTTGTCAATGGGACGTTGCAAACTTAACTAACAAACAATTTCAAATGACTTGAGACCTAGAACGAACCCTGCAGCTGGGCCGGAGAGTCCAGCTTCATAATGGAGAAACATCTGCATGGTTATTGCAACATTACCCTGCCCTACGGACGCCAGACCTCCCCTGTGTGCAAAATCCCTGGTCCTGTTCCTATTCAAACACAGTGTGACAAAGTGGGGGGGTTTCTTGGGTTTTCTTTGTTTTCCAGTGGGTTGTATGCAGAGGGAGTGGGACTCAGTGTCCCTGGGTGTTACTGGTTTAATGAGGTGAGGGGAGAGGGAGTTTGTTGTTACAGAGGACCGGACAGGGAACTTCAGACCCCGGCCGATGGCCTGGAGGATGGAGACCCCAGCGCCTGGTGACCTGGTGACCTGGAGACGCAGCTTAGGAGTCACAGCCGGTTCTGGCCAGTGGGAGGACAATGGGCTGCGGGGACAGGACCCTGGTGACCTGACTAGCCAGTTCCAGCCAGAGGGGGACTGAGAGGAGAGGAGACCCAGGCCATCCTGTTTACGACCCTGTTTACCTGGAGAGAAGATAATGGACAGAGGCAGGGCTTGGGGCCAGGGATATCGGAGGCCCACCTGGGAAGCAGGGGGGCTCTGGGCTGGAGAGGAGGAGCAGGCAGAGCCTACTGAGATGCGGGGGGACTGGGATGTGCTGTGCTGAGGGAGGCCAGGCTTGAGGACCTGAGGGTTTCCTGTGCTGTGTTCAACTCTCAATAAACCCTCCTGTTTTATGCTGGCTGAGAGCCATTCCGGTCTAGAGAACAGGGCTGCATCAACCTCTTCGGGGGTGAGGAGGCCCGGGGGGCCCAGAGCGTGCGGACTCCCTGAGGGGGCCCACGGTGAGAAACAGGTGTGCTAAGGCTCAGAGAGGTGCGGCTCCAGGAGGTGGAGGGGCCTGACCCCGAGAGAAAGTGGACCCCCGAGAAGGGCTGTCTCACTAAAACGGGCACCGCCCCATGGACTGCACCGGGCCATGAGTGGGCACAATCTGTGAGTCTGTGACACACAGTAACAAAACCAGCTTTGAGGAGGAGCTGATCACATCCCCAGCACCACCAGGGCAGGGCTGTCTCTGGAGCAAAGGCTGATTCCTCAGGAGCACCGAGGAAGAGCGGGGTCTGTCTCCCAGCCAGCAGCAGAGTAACTGTGGCCAAGGCTGGATCTTACATCTCCTAGTCACAGTCTGACGTCATCACTGCACTGACACCCCCCTGCTCTGAGTGTGCATGAAGCGACAGCCCCGGCCAATGGCACAGAAGAGAACCAAGGCCAGACAGTCCCATTATAGCTCTGAGCTGAAATACACCCATTGCTCTGGGCTCAGGAGAGCAGGATTTGGAGTTAAGATACTGGCCTGGTGCTGGAAAACCATGAAGTGACCTCCTAGCGTGGTCATGGTAAGCAGTTTGCAGAAGTAGGTTGTTATCTGGAGACTTTGCTGGAGGTGTCGCAAAAAACTCCCCTGGTCATCCTAGATGCAGAACTGGTGGTTTCAAATGTTTGCTAACCATCATGGCCTTGCACAAAGTGTGACTGGCTGAAGATTATTTCTACATATAAGTGATTGGATTGTGAGTTGTGGGAACAGGATTTACAAGAAATAGTGAACAATTGCAAAACTAAAACACAACAAAGGAGATGCTGTTTTGTGCCCATGGGAGTCTGTTCCCATTCGCAGCACAACGCACTTTGCACATGTACAAGAACTATTAAGCAGAGCTGGTTGAAAATTTCCCCATGAAGCAGTTTTTATGAGAAAATGCTGGTTGGACGAAATCAAAATGTTCTGCAGGAACGGACCAATTCCGATGCAAATTTATTTAGAAAAAATCAAAGCGATTGCCTTTGAGAAGGGTGCAACTCTTCATGTTGAATTTGAGTTTACGTTACATTATGCATCATAATAGAAAACGTAAAAGTTGAAATCGAAACGATCGACTGAAAGCCAAATTTTAAATACTCCTTTGGCGGGAGAGTCCGAATTCGGATGTTTTGTTCCCATTAGGAAGGAATGTCAACTTCAAAACCAGACACTTCCCGCCCCTGCCCAGCTCCTGCAGATGGACAAACAGCAGCTGAGGGACGAGGCCTTTGGCAATGTCAAGCTTGGCCTCGGGTGACTCGGCTCCCATTGGAGGGAGAGCGGCACTGGCCGGCTCACACTTCATCACTGGTGGCACAGGCGGGGTGAAAACATAGCAGGATTTCTGCCTGCCCCCTGGCAACTAGCCCCAGCTTGCGTCATGGCTGCAGCACCAGATGAGTCTCTTGGTTCTCAACCAGCACACCTCCCAGAGCCTAGTGGAGGGAGTTTAGGGGCAGAACCAAAGTATACACAGGGTGCACAAAGCCCACCCGTTCCCGCTTCAAGAGCAGAGCGTGTGTGTGTGAGAACCAGGCCCCAGGTGTTTCTGGTACAATCACAGGCAGGGCAGGAGCTATTTGGCAGTTATTTGTGTTGCTGGGGGAAGGGAAGGGATGTTTAGTTTGGGGATTTGTTTACACATTATCCCTGCAAAACAGCTGCAGCTGTTCCCTGTCTATTCAATTAAAAGCCCCTCAACAGAGACCTTGTTTGTTCCAGGAAATGTATCCGCTGCTGCTAATGGATGCATCTGATCATGTATCCATTGCTCACACGTGTTATCCAGAAAGTCTACATTTCCCAGAGCAGGAAAAGCTTTTGAGACACAATGAGATCATCAACACAGCAAAAATAACCCTCAGTAGCTCACCAGGATCAAGCTGCTGCTGGGTACAAATAGCAGTGTAGATGTCTGGGACAGGGCTGGAGCCCAGGGTCCAAGACCCACCCCCATCACTGGGTTTCAGAGCCCGGACATGAGCCAGAACCCACAGGGCTCCATTGTTACTATTAGCCTTGCAGTGTGAGCCTGAGTCTCTAGACCCCGGAGGGGACGGAGATGTTGCTGTGCGGACGTATCCTAAGTAAGTCAGAGCCTCACAAACAAAGGGACGTGTATGGAGAACAGGCCGCATTGCCAGCAGTGCCAAGGAGCATGTCCCATCTCACTGCGAGAACAGAGTGATTCAGGCTCTTATATAATCACTCGCTTTCTGCCCTTGTCACTGCTGGGACCACCCCCGGCTCCGGCTGGGCGCGAAGCTGCAGGCCCAGCTCATGGAAGGGCCAGAGCGATTGAAAATGCAAAGAAATTGGTCTTTCCTGTTAGAGGGCAGGTTTCCACATGTCACAAGGCGGGATTTCCTGCCAACAGCAAGTTCGTGCAGCCAGGCTTGTCTCCACCTGGACAGATGCTGCAGACACAGAGCAGCTCCTAACCCTTGGTCTTTGGTAAAGCCGGGCTTGGCCTCTGCTACCTCTGCTCCTGTTTCAGGGAGAGCAGCACTGGCCAGCCTGCAGGTCACTGCCAGCCCCACAGGCTGGGGGATGGGGTAGCAGGAGCTCTGCCTGCCCCCCTGCAGCCGGCACTAGCTCAGCCCCATGGCTGCACTGGGCCCAGGGCAGCTTGTAGCTGGGGGTGGGCGTTTGCACAGCTCTGCTCTAGCCTGGCTGCACCTCAATGCACCAAGGTGGTTTAAGCGGTTCTGTTGCATCTGACATTTGTGCATGAAAACTGTAGGAGTGCAAATGTGTCTTATTATAGACATGGGGTGTTGGTTTCTCTTACAGCAACCAGTCACTTGAGATTAGAATGTGTGACCCTAATCACATCTCTGCCACGCACCAGTGTTTTTTCCTGTTATTCTTTTTATCTCTTCTCTCCTCTTTACAATGTTCCATTTGATACGAGCTGTGTGACTAAATCAGTCCATAAACTCATTTATTTTCATAGTAACTTGTAATTTTAACCATATCTGTGCCCCCTCCCCCTCTCCTTCGTCTGTTCTAGCCTGGCTGCATCTCGAGACACTGAGCATGTTGATGTGTTACTGTCGTGTCCATTACTGAACCATGAAAACAGGGAGACCCTGAATGTGGGTATGTCTACACTACGGGATTATTCCAATTTTACAGAAACCGGTTTTTAAAACACATGGTATAAAGTCGAGTGCACGCGGCCACACTAAGCACATTAATTCGGCGGTGTGCGTCCATGTACCGAGGCGAGCGTCGATTTCTGGAGCATTGCACTGTGGGTAGCTATCCCATAGCTATCCCATAGTTGCTGCAGTCTCCCCCTATCATAAGCATACCACCGCTGCCACCATATCATAAGCATTCCCAAATCTGGACCTTAGCGTCCAGAAATCTGGGTGCCTGCATGAACCCCTCTAAGCTTAATTACCAGCTTAGCTCTGATCTCGCTGCCACCATCCAAAAATTCCAGTGTATTGGCTCACTCTGGTCTCCCCAAACCTTCCCTGGGGAAACCCCAAGACTCAGATGCACTGAGTCTCCTAACAAAGGGAAATAACAATCCCCCCACTTCTCTCCCACCCAGAATTTCCTCTCTGGGCTAACTGAAGTTACTATGCAACACTCTTTACATCACAATACCAAGAAGCAGTCTCCTCTCTTCCACAAAGAGACAACCCAAATACAAGGAAACAGAAAAGATTTCTTCTCTTCCCCCTTAGCTTCTCCCTCCCACAATTCCTGTGCTCAGAGATATCACCCTCCTAGATCTAACACAAAGAGAATTTCCTCCCTTCGTTCCTTAGGCTACCCAGAGAGAAAAAACTCAAACAAGTCTTTAAAAAGAACTTTATATAACAGAAAGAAAAAGACATACAAATATGTCTCTGCATCAAGTTGACAACACACAGGGGCATTCTTTAAAGAAAATATGAATAAACAGCCTATTCAAAAAAGAGATACAATTTAAACATTCCACACTCCACATGTCAAATACAAAAAAACCATAACAGCTTTGTTTTTACCTTTGTACTCACAACTTGAAACTGAAGCATTAGAAGCTTAAGCAGATAGAAAGATCCCCTCTCATAGCTGAGAGCCAGAAAAGACACAGACCAAAAATCCCTCCCTGAGCTTTGAAAATCCGGTTTCCTGATGGTCCTTGGTCAGGTGTTGGCGTTCCCTTTGTTAACCCTTTACAGGTAAAAGAAACATTAACCCTTAGCTATCTGTTTATGGCACCCCCACCCATTGGAATTCTGCAAGCTCGTCCTCCTCTTCCTCCTCCTCATCTACCCTGTTTATACCTGCTAAATTCAGTATAAACTTGTAGTGTAGACCAGGCCTGTGTCTCACTATAAATAAAGGATTGTGGTTTCTCTGTACTATTTCTTGAGATTAGAATGTGTTACCCTAACCATATCTCTGCACCGCTTGTGTTTTTCCTGTGTAGCTCTTCCTGCCACTAGTTAGCTCTTAACTATAAATTTGTTCTTTCTCTACCTCTTTATTATTTCAGTTATTTAAAAGCCACATCACTGAATCACTCCATAAATGCATTTCTTTTCAATGCAACCGGTAATTTTAACCACATCTCTGCCTCCTTCCCCCTATCCGTTGTCTAAAAAGGACAGAACAGCTTTTAGCTCAGGCGTGACTAGCAGAGAGCAGGGTCAGGAGACTTTAGCTCAGTGAAGAAAGATTCAAAGTTAGAATTAAGTGGCTTTAGACTGGAGACATCTAGGAAGCCTTAATTACCACTGTTGCTAAAGCTTCTGCCAGAGCCCAGCATGGAGACTGTGTTTTGAATATTAAAAACCAGGATACTTTTGTGGTGACATTTTTAGGTTACTGGAAAACCCCTACAAAGATAAACAAACTTAAACAAAATACATGTTGTTACTTCCAACGTCTGACCCAGGAGCGCCACGTGGGCATGTTTCTTAGAACGGAGGATTGTGTTCTGTTGATTCAGTGTCTGAACGAATTGAGCAGAGACACGGCCAATGTATCATTCAGTTCCACCTGAACAAGACACAGCTTGGATCACGTCTGTGCTCATTCCACCGACCTCTTCACTCCAGACATTGCTGATCGCATTGAAAGCTCCTTCCGTTGGGCTGTCGGCTCCTGCTGGGAACAGAGCACATTCGACACTCGGCTGCGATAATATCCCACTTTAGCGTTTCGTAGGGTTTGTCAAAGGTGCCAGTGGGAATGAAATGCCCAATTCCCACTGAAAGCCAGTCGGGGTTGTGCTCTGAACCCATCTTTGAGAGCCCAGCTCTAGTTCTGCAACATCTGAAACCTTAGAACAGGGGTAGGCAACCTATGGCACATGTGCCAAAGGCGGCACACGAGCTGATTTTCAGTGGCACTCACGTTGCCCGGGTCCTGGCCACTTAAACATTTAAAAACCCTTATTTACTTTACATACAATAGTTTAGTTCTATATTATAGACTTATAGAAAGAGACCTTCTAAAAATGTTAAAATGTATGACTGGCACGCGGAACCTTAAATTAGAGTGAATAAATGAAGACTCGGCACAGCACTTCTGAAAGGTTGCCAACCCCTGGCTTAGAAGGATGACATGAAACAGCAGGACATTTCAGCTTCGAGGAAACTGCAGCGAATTCACACCAGCCAGGATCTGGTCCTGTTGATTAACAGATCTATGCCTGATTCACACCAGCTGGGCATCTGTCTCCAATGATTCCAATGGAGTCATGACCAGTTTACACCAGATCGGATTCAGCCCATAATTCTTTCAAAGCAAGGACACGGAAACTTTTTTCTATATTTGCCCTTGTGGTGGTGTCTAGCCAAATTGTCTGGACAAAGAGCTCAAGACCTTTCGGGAGATGGGGTTTTTCTTTTAAAAAAAAAGGCAAGTCCATACAAAAAATGCTGTTGAGCGAACATTAAGATGGCAGAGTGAGGCACTAGAAGTCAGGAAATGCTAAAGTTAAGCTCACCCAGGCAACCTTAACTCTGCCCCTTTGGGCCCTGCGTTACGATGCAGACTTTAACTCCATGAGCACATGCTGGTCTTTCTGCCTGGCTCGTTCAGGGCGAGGGAGTCACTAGCCCTAATACAGCCATACAAGGGAATCATGGGTGAGGAGTCCTGCACTATGTTAGGGGTGCACAGATTGTGGCTCCAGGAATGGAGGGGAGCAGGGGTTTCATGCTTCACAGTTCTTCTCCCTCAATCTCTATAAGTGGGCATGGAGGGGCAATAAGTGGGTGGAGCCTCAACCCCCCCATGGCCTAATCTGCACCCACTGACCACTGGCTTCAGGGGGCTTTGAGTCAGCCTCCCAGTGCACCGTGCAGCAGCGCTGGCTGGGTGCGTGGAGAGGCGGATGGCTACACCTAGGGGTGCAGTGAGTGATTAGCTGTCCTCCCCTGGGGCAGTGAGGGGCTCTGGGGGGATCTCTGAAGCACGGCATTGCCTGTAGCTGCACTCTGTGTGCTGCTCCTGACTCAGCGCTGGGACTGGTGCCTCAATCCGGCCCTGAGGGTGCAGGCTGGTGAGTGCCCAGCGAATGAGCCCTGGGGGTTCCTACTTCGCTCTGGGCCTCAGTCTGCTCGCATGTACGGCCCTGATCCTGGGTCTGACATATGAAATCTAAATATAAGCAAGCCTTGACCAGCGATGGTTATAACAGGAGGGATGGAAAGAAGATGGAGACGAGGTCGGTGTGTTGCAGACCCTGGTCTCTGTGTGGGAGAAGCAGGGCTGTGCAGTGAGACGTTAGGCAGAGCTGTACCACTAGCAAACTTGCTTGCAGGCAGAATGTGGTGTCTGGGAATGTGGTTTCCAAATATGAGGCCCAGCTGCAGAGCGAGTAAGTGTGGTTGAGCGGTTTATGTATTTCAGAGGAGCAGTTTAAGTGATGGTGAGGTTAGAACTCTCGTCTGCATCTGAGACATTTCAGTGCTGTGTTTTTCACAAGGGAGAGACAGTCCCTGCCCCAGCTGAGATCAGGGCCCCGTTGTGCAACAGGGGAGGAAGGAGGGAAAAGGATCAAGCGGCAGGTGGGACCTTTGGAGAAGGGGCAGAACAGGGACAGGGCCTTGTGGGGAGGGGTGGAGCATGGGCTGGGCCTTGGGGGGAGTGGCGTGGCAGGGGAGGATCCATGGTCTGGGTGCTAGTGTCCCCCCTCCCACTTCTAAGGAGCTTCCAGCACTCCTGTTCATGATCCCACCTATCCAACACAAAGAGAACATGCAATGGCAGAGTGTGAGAAGGGTTTAGAATGGGAGTCAATCCACCCCTCAGAGAAAGAGCATGTTACTAGGGGTTTGGCAGGGCTCACAGTATGGCTAATTAAATATTTTTCATCAAAGCTATTTTGACAGTAAATAGGGGTTTTGATTAAACAAACATGTTCATGGAAAGAGTTGGATCTCCACAGAAAGTTTTGACTTTTCAACAAAAAACTTTATGAGTTCATTTATTTATTTATTTCTGGAGGGAGGAGGGCGGTTGTCTTTTGATGAAAAGTCAAAATTGTCCAAAGAGAGTTTTGACCAAAACAATTGTTTTTGTTTTCATCAAAATGTTCAGTGGAAGACAAAGAAATGCATTGTCCAGCCAGCTCTAGTTTGGGGGCAAGATTAAAGATGTTAGAGGAGGCTCAGGGCTTGTCTACACTACTGCATGGGGTCAATCTATGATACGCAACTTCAGCTATGATCTACTTACTGCGGTATCTTCATTGCAGTAAGTCAACAGCTCTGACGCTCTCCTGTCGACTCCGCCTGTGCTTCTCGTTCTGGTGCAGTACTGGAGATGACAGAAGAGTGCTCAGCGGTCGTCTTATTGTGTCATAAATCAACCCTCCCGGATCGATTGCTCTTCGCTGATTCGGCGGGTAGTGCAGACAAGTCCTCTGTTTGGAACTTCATGACTTAATAGAATAGACAGCATTTTAATCAGGTTTTCAGTAGCAGTAATGGATACAGTGAAGGCTGGAAAGACAGATCAGATCAGATTCAGGGTGTTTGCTGGATGCATACATGTTAAGGCCAGAAAGGATCATTAAATCCTCTATTCTAGTCTGATCTCCTGTACAGCACTAGCCAGAGAATATCATCTAGTTTCCCCTGTACTGAGCCCAATCGCTTGTGTTGGCTAAAACATCTTCCAGAATGGCCTCCGGTCTGGATTCAAAGACACCAAGAGATGGAGCAATGTTCCAATGGTTAATCACACCCACTGTTAAACATTTCTAATCAGAAATAATAATTAAATTTCTTATTTCTAATTTGTCTGGCTTTAACTTCCAGCCATCGGTTCAGCGGGAGGGCAAAGAATATTGCACTAAAACTGCAGCTGGAGAGGTGTCTATTTTATTGCAGTGACCCCATATCATAAGCATAATTCCCAATTCTGAACCTTAGAGTCCAAAATGTGGGTGCCTAGCATAAATCCTCTAAGCTTAATTACCAGCTTAGGTCTGATCTCGCTGCCACCAGCCAAGGATTTTCCAGTGCCTGGCTCACTGTGGTCTCCCCAAACCCTCCCTGGGGAAACCCCAAGACTCAGATGCCCTGAGTCTCCTAACAAAGGGAAATAAACCATTCCCCCCACCAAATGCACGAGCAACATTTTTCTCCTCTCACTTTGTAAAACCTTTCAGGTCTACTTTGAACGTTATATGTCCCTCTCAGCCGTCTTTTTCCAGACTAATAACCCAGTGTTATGCAGTCTCTCATACATAGGTCATGTTTTCTACCGTTTAATAATCTTCCTGGACTTTCTTCAATTGATCCACATTCTTTCTGAAATGTGCGCATCCAGACTGAACACATTCTCCAGCTTGAAGGGCCATACCAGTGCAGACTAGAGTTGAACGAATTTACAAACACTCCTGCTAATCACATCCCAGAATGATATTTGGTTTTTTTTTGCAAAAAAAAAAAAAAACAGTGTTACACATGCTGACTATATATTAGCTTGTGATCCCCTGACTCCACCAGATCTTTGCGCGGTTCTCGCCTTCCTTAAGCAGTCATTGCCCATTCTCTGGTTGGGATGCCTGTTGTTCTTTCTAACTGGATTCGTTATTTGCATTTGTCCTTTTGTATTTTCATTCTTACTTCCCTAGCGTCTTATTTTCCAGTTTGTGCAGAATCACTTTGAATTTTATCCTATCAAAGCACTTGCAACCCCTCCCATCTTGTACACCGCAACTTTACAGTGGTACTTACTTATGTCGCATGAGCTAAATCATTGATGAAGACATTTGAAGAACCAGACCAGAACTGATCCCTCTGTGGAAACTCCACTCGTGATGACTTACTCAGCATGAGTGGTGAATCCAACCGACTTAAGTCCTCCCTGAGGAAAGATTGTTCCACCAGTTCTGTACCCAACTTACAAAATAGTCCATCTGCTCTGCATTTTTCCCTAGTTTGTTTATGAGCAGTCTGTGCAAGACAGTATCTCTACTAAAAGAACTCTGGAATTGGAGTCAAAATCTCCTGAGTTCCAGTCTTGGTGTCTCTATACCTACTTGGCCTCCTTCTCTGCTCAGAAGCTTAGGGGCTCCTACCAGAGAGCACTTCACTATGGCTGCCTGCTAAGGCACAGTCTAGCCTGTGAAGTGGGCAAGGTCCCAGTAGGGAGAAACATCAAGACAGCCAGTACTGGGTCGACAAACAGTCCATA
>NC_133780.1:2834047-2842377 GCF_003597395.2 Chelonoidis abingdonii | reverse complement strand
GTCCATCTAGCCCGGTCTCCTGTCCCTGACAGCGACCAGTACCAGAGCTTCATGGGGAGGGTACAGAATTCGAGGGAGGTCCACCCCTGTCTTCCCCTCCAGCTTCTGGCAGTCAGAGCTTTAGGGACACCCCAAGCAAGGAGTTACATCCCTGACCATCTTGGCTAATTGATGGACCTGTCCTCCAGGGACTTATCTGGTCCTTGTTTGAACCCAGTTATGCTTTTCACTTTCACAGCATCCTGTGGCAATGAGTTCCATAGGTTAGTTGTGCAGCATGTGAAAAAATACTTCCGCTTGTCTGTATTACACCTGATGCCCGTGAGTTTCATTGGCTGCCCCTGGGTTTTTATCCATGGGAAAAGGTCAGTAACACTTTTCTTGTCACTTTTCAGAGGTACTTGCACATTATTGAAGGCTGTAACTGCAGGACATGAAAGGCGTGCCCTACTTTATATGCAAAAGGGAGGGGGCAGTCGTATCTACGGCCTTACCATGGCCATTTCTGTGCATCACTCCCCAGCCCCAGGCTTCTCGTGCTGCAGCTTCGGGCCTGACTCTCCACCCATTTGGTGTCATTGGGAATCCTGCCATTCATGCCAAGGGGGGCTGGACAGGCGCTTTACAGGATGGGTTGCGTTATACGCTACTCTGGCTGAAGCTACAACACCGATCCTGCACTGGGGCCAGCATGGGGCCTGGACAGCAGGATCAGGGCCCAGGCTTGTAACCAACTTTCCAGGTGTATCAGCACCCAGGGCTCGGCAAGGCAGGAACACGGTTAGTCAGGTGCAGTCCGGAAGGAGGAGGGAGCCTGCCACACAGTTCACAGCTGCCGAAGACAAACCTGAGCAATTGAGATCAGAATCCAGCCTGACTCCACTGACATCCCTAGCGACCTAGATAAGACCCTCGCCCTGGCAGCACCATTGACATTCCTGAGGTTACTCCAGATTTACAGAGCTGAAGGGAGGGGCACAGGCAGGGCACAGAAGGGTCAGGCCACAAAGGAGGAAACACCCTAATTTGATAAACAAACATCACTCATCTAACCCCAACAGACCTGATCTCCTCCTTAACCACCCCCTCACTGGTTCCCCATGACAGCTGCTAGCTTGGTCAGTACCGGGGAGTGAACTGGACAGCACCAGAGCCATCAACATAAATGGCTACAGATGGAGCTAAGGAAGCAGCCTCTGTCACTGGGGCTGTAACAGGCTCCGGCCTCGTGCAGGCTAGAAAGTTGCACCAGAAAAACTTGCCTCTTTCCCCACAGCCTGTCCTGCATCCGCACCTCATTTTGTCTCCTGTCCTCCAGCATTCCCAGCAGCATTATCCCCCCCTGCAGAGCATCTTCATTCCCTCCCAGGGGAACTCGGCTGGCAGGGTGCTGCTGCTCAGTGCAGTGAAGGTTGGAAGCATGTTGCTGTGGTAACTCAGGTCAGGGCCTGCTCTGAGCGGTTCCAGCAGCTCCGTGTCTCTGTCTTCAGATGCCCCAGTGATCAACGCAAGCAGGCAATGCAGCCCGCTACTTTCACAGACCTCGCTGTGATTCATTAAGAACAAGACCACCAGCCCGGTTCAGTGGCAAAGGGGCTCGGCCAGACCAGACCCAGTCCTAGCGCACTAGTTCCGTGGTTACCGATACGCTAACACACAAACATCCAGCAGCAAGGAATGGCTCAGTCAGCCTCAGGAATATCTGCCATCCCCTCGGCCGCACAAAGGGTTAAAGCGATATTTACACACTGATCCAAACAATTCTCGTACCCCCTTTTGGGTTTCATGCATGTGAGTTCCCTTTGTATCATGCTCCAGGTGTCTGGGGTAAAACCTCCTCCTCTCTGGGGTTAGCTCGGGATCTCCTCGGGCTAATCATGTGGAGTTGTTTTCACTCAAACCCCCAGCGTCTGTCATTTCTTTATTCATTCTGAGGGGGGACTGCATTTTAGCCACACTAACAAGACTTTTGCCAAGATCCAGGACCGGCACTAGGGGTTTTAGTGTCCTAGGCACACTGCAATTTCACCGCCCTGCGCGCTGGTCCCCTGGCTCCGGTGCAGCTGCCACAGTAGTGGCTGCGGCCTGTCAGCTGCTCCGTGGCTCTGGTGGAGCTGCGGCAGTCGTGCCTGTGGGAGGTCCACCGGAGCTGCGCAAGCAGCCAACTGTCCGCAGCCACCCCCTCTGGCAAAATGCCGCCCACCAATAATCCTGGCACCCTAGGCAATTGCCTAAATGGAAGTGCCGGCCCTGCCAAGATCATACAATGAACTTGTAAACATCTGCTTTAATCCGTGGCCTAATTTGGGGTGACAGCCTCTGGTTCATGCCTCAGTTCTTATACCAGGCCTGATGCTTCGGGCTCGGTCTTTCCTACAAGTGCGAGCATGGATGTCCGTGTCTCCATATTGGGAGAAGCAGTCCTCCAGCTGCAATCCCACAATGCAACCGGTATGCTGAAAGGTGCCAGGGTCTGCCATAAGAGTCCAAAGACAATTACAGATCTCATTAAAGCCAGTGGGTGCTGGGCACTTTCTCTTTCATTGGAAGGGGACAATAAGATTAATACCCAGGAGACTGGACTAGATGATGTGGTCCCTTGATCACTTGATGGTTACTTGGTCTGTTCATTCCCTCTGGGGCACCTGGCACTGGCCACTGTCAGAAGACGAGATACTGCGCTAGATGAACCGTTGGTATGACCCAGTACAGCCGTTCTTATGTTCCCTTCTGGTCCTAAACTCTGTGAATCTGTGAACATCCGCTCGGTTCCAGGCACATGGGGAGAGTTATGAGACAGGCTGACCAGTGGGTTACATCTCCCCTGCCGGAGGGGAACTTCAGCCTGCATTCGATGTGAATCGTGCTGGATGTTTTCAGGATAGAGGAGCTAGAAAAATGAGAGATTGTTCTGGGGAGCAGCGTGACTTCAATGTGATCTGGGCAGGAAATTGCTTATTTACCTTGATCTATTGATGGTAACAAGCTTTGGGCTCTTCACTAGTGCTAGAGGGGAAATTTGGTCATTAAGACCTTTTTCAAAGGCTCTTGGCCACCACAAACAGCTGACGCCGTGTGGAAAACAAACATGAGCAGCTGACACGCTGTAATGGAAGCACATGCTCTTTTCCTTTATTGCATTATTTATGTAATTGACAAAGACACAGTGCAAACAGCAAGTTCTGCTTCTAATATATCCTCTGATGATTGCTCCGGCAAATATTTGAGGTCAATATTGGCACTAATGGAGTCTGATGGTTTCTGGGAAATTAACAAAATCTCCAGGGCTAAGTGAATGTTCCAGCTGAACAGATATTCACAAAACAGCCTAGGAATCGACTATTCACTCCTCTTGGATTTTTAGTTAAACTCCCAAGTTCCATGATCCCACCTATTCAAACCAAAGAGAAAAAGGGGTATTGGGGGTAAGAAGCATTTAGAACGGGAATCTCTCCACATCAGAGGGACAGTACATGTTAGTAAGGGTTTTGGCAGGGCTTAGGGGAGAGCTGATTGAAAATTGTCTGTCAAAGCTGTTTTGATGGAAAATTGAGTTCAGGGAGAAAAAATAAAAAAGGACTTTCACAGAAAGTGTCTGCAGAACATTTTGACCTTTCATCAATGAACAGCTGACAGTCAGGCCTGGCTTAGATCACCGATGACATGGAAACCCTGTGTGATGAGTCATGCCAGAGATGAGGAGCCAATGATGTCATTACTTTGAGTCCTGTGACAGGCCCATGCTAATCAACCAGGGCCCAGCCAATCCACAAGTGATTACCTAACCATGTGACCTCCCCAAGGCAGGTATATAGACTCCTAATGGAAGCAGGCTCCAATTTGCTCAATGTTGCTACCTTGTCTGGAGAGTGCCAAGCCACTGCCTTGTAGCTCTGACAGATGGCCCAGGCCTGTTCCAGATCCTGGTCCTGCCCTAGCCTCAGTCGCACCCTGGGCTGTGTTTTGACATCGTGGTAGGGCTCAGAGCAGCCCTAGTCCTCTCTCAAGGCCTGTCCTTCTGGTCCTTGTCTCACTCAGAGTGAGGGAGGGAGCTCCCGCCCTGTGGACGGCTGGTCGCTTTGTACAGTTTTCAGCACTTGGATTGCTAGGCCACTGTCACCAGATCAAGCCATTCTACGCCAATTCCCCAGCTGTGAGACTTCTCCAGCCTTGTTTACCTACCTCGGGATTTGCATTAATCACCCCCCAATGTCAATAGTTCCTGCCGAAAACTCACTACTTCCCACTCTGGGAGCCAGGACACGAACCCCAGCCCAGAGATTCAGAGATTCCAAGCCCAGAAGGGACCACGGTGATTGTGTCGTCTGACCCCCTGGATAGCCCAGGCCAGAAACCTGCCCTGAATAATCCCTTGAGCTGGCCTGTTAGAAAAACAGCCAATCTGGATTTTAAACATTGTCAGTGATGGAGAATCCACCATGGCTTTTGGTGAATTATTCCATTGGTTAATTCCTCTCCCTGTTAAAAATGAATACCTTATGTCTTGTCTGAATTTGTCCAGCATCAGCTTCCAGCCATGGGGTTGCATTAGGCCAGTGGTTCCCAAACTTTAACAACCTGCGAACCCCTTTAACTAAAATGTCAAGTCTCGCGAACGCCCTCCTAAAAATGAATATTTCCAGGGATTTTCCCCCTTACCTGAGCATAAATTATAAAAGCAGTGATCTGGGAAATATAAAATTTGGTTTTATGACATGCTTATTACACACTATTTATTAATAATTATTTCATTACAGTATTTTTATTACATTATGAAAACGGCTACACTCTTCCCAGATCTCACTTTCATAGCTTGTATCAGTTTGATTAAGCCTGTTCTAAGACAAGGCTCCTAGGTTTCACCAAGGAGTATCAGACCGGAAACACCAGGAAGGTATTCAAGAAGCCAACCCAAAGAGTTCCTCCTACACAAGCATTCAGCCTTGCGCAGTCCAAGCAAACAATGCACATTACAACAAAGCTTAAACTTCTTCTTCATAATCATTTAAAACAGCACTAGCTGCCTATTTAATTTTAAAAAGAGCAGAAAAATACCCACCTTCCTTTCCATTTCTTCTAAGGAGTCTTGACGTTTAAATCTCCCCAGTGTGATAGATCTGTTCAGCTCTTGGATGTCCAGGGGCTCCAGGCTGCCGGCCCCGTGCTGCCCAGGGTGCCTAAAGACAGCTCTGTGCACCATTAGGGAATTTTTTCCCGAGAACCCCCTGTAACATTTTGCGAACCCCAGTTTGGAAACCACTGCATTAGACCTTTCTCTGCTAGATTGAAGAGGTAAATATTTGTTTTTCACATAGATATTTATAAACTGTGATGAAGTCATGCCTTAACCTTCTCTTTGTTAAGCTAAATAGATTGAGCTCTTCGAGTCCAACACGACAAGGTAGGTTTTCTAACCCTTTAATCGTTCTCGTGTCTCTTCTCTGACCCCTCTCCAATTTATCAATATCCTTCTTGAACTGTGGGCACCAGAACTGGACACAGGATTCCAAAGCCAAATATGGAGGTAAAATAACCTCTGATCAGTGCTTTATTTGTGCCAGGGCTTGCCAGGACTGAGCCCCGGCACCTCTGGGCCTGGCAGTTCATAGCCTCGGCACCTCTGGGCCTGGCAGTTCATAGCCCCGGCACCTCCGGGCCTGGCAGTTCATAGCCTCAGCATCTCTGGGCCTGGCAGTTCATAGCCCCAGCACCTCCGGGCCTGGCAGTTCACAGCCCCTGGGAGCTCGTGTTCAGCTGAGTATGCCTCATGTTCCCCAAATCTTTGTCAGTGTCGCTGCTTTCCAGGAGAGAGCCCCCAGCCTGTACATACGACTTGTGGTCTTTGTTCTTCATATGTACATTTAGCTGTATTGAAACATACATTGTTGGCTTGTGCCCTGTTTACCGAACGATCCAGATCGCTCTAAATCAGTGACCCATCCCCTTCCATGTTTAGCACCCTTCCCACCCCCGGTTTTGTGTTACCTGCAAACGGTATCAGTGATTATTTTACATCTTCTTTCAGGTACACTGGGCATGGAGTAAGTTGCTGTGTGAGGATTTGAACGTTCCCTGTGTCCATAGTCCCTGACTCAGCCTGGTCTCCTGCTGACGGCACTGGGCTGGGATTCAGTAGATTCAGCTCCGTCTTTAGCTCTGCCACTGATTCCCTGGGTGACCTTGGACTAGGCACTTTACCTCTCTGGGCCTCAGTTGCCAATCTGTCCAATGGGATAACACTCCTCCTCCCTCCCACCTCAATCTGTCTTGCTGACACACAGGAAGGGACAGTCCCTGCCCCAGAGAGCTTACAATGGCAGGTCTGCTGCAATGCCCATTGCAATCAGCACCGACCCTCCTCTCATTTTAGGGGCTTTGGATCAGCCCCTGAGACTGTGAGCTGCTCAGGGCAGGGATTGTCTCCTGTTAGGTGTACGTGCAACAATCAGCACATGGGGGCCTGAGCCCAGCTCCCATAATGCACAGAGTAGCAGTGACAGGACTAAATGAAGTGTGTTAGCTAAGAATGGAGACTGAGCAGAGTGTGACAAGGTGGGGGAGGTGATAGCTGTTATTGCACCTGCTGCTGCTGGTGAGAGAGACACAAGCCACACACAGCTCTGCGTCAGGTCTTGTGTAGCCTGAAAGCTGCTCTCTCTCACCAAAGGAAATTGGTCCAGTAAAAGATATCCCCTCCCCCGCCTTGTCTCTGTAATATCCTGGGACCAACATGACTACAACTACACTGCCCATACAAATGCATAGTGTGGCATTTAAACTTTGCAGTGAGTCAAGCGTGCACCGCAAACCTGCCCATGAAACAGGCACAGAAGACAAGAAGCAGGAGTGATAAGTACAAAATAGAGGTGATACTCGCCCCTGAACATTTCCAAAGCCACAAATATGAAACCTGTTTGATACCTGGACTGGAAAGTGACAAATGGATGAGTAACATTTAGTATTGTGTGTGTGATCAATGGAAAAAAAATTTAAACAGAAAGTGTTTCTGGTGCTAGTGATAAGCAAGTAAAAATAACATGCTCGAAAGCTTGTCTATCTCACCATCAGAAGTTGGTCCAATAAAAGATATTACTTCACCCCCCTTGTCTTCCTAAAAAACCCCTTGCAGTTTCTGTTGCCCCATGTAATCAGAAAAAAAGGCCTTGCAAAGTCAGATAGTAACTCCACAGGGATTTCATCTGTTCGACGATTCCTTAGTAATAAACCTCTCTCCTTCCCAGCAGCACTGTTCACCCAGCATGTACAAGGCTGGGCTGCACCCTGGTGTAACACAGCCATGCAGGGCTTTAGGGCAGAGTGAGGAATCCCCTTCCATGCCCCGGAACAGCCCATGCTACAGCACATCTGGAACAGCTGGGTAGGGGGTGGGCTGGAAGAAATGGGGAGGAGCAGACAATGGGAGCACCTATGCTACACATGAGCCAGCAAGACTAGCTGTTGGTGGAGACGGGGAGGTGTTCTGTTCATTTTAAGAGTCACAATTAATACAGTTGAGGGTGTGCAGTGTTGGCAACACACAATATGTGGTGTGTTTCTTAAAGCCCCAGCTCCTGGAGTCCTGTGATTAGGTAAAATCTCAGCTTTCGTTTTAAAACAGAGGACGTTTTTAGCTAAGCTGGTGGGAAAACAGAATTTTCACTCTGACATTGCAAAACTGGTTTTTGTTTTTGTTCTGAATTGAAACAAAAAGTCAAAATGTGAATATTTTCTGCCAAATTAAAGGTAAAAAAAATTCTCTTTTTTATATTGTTGAGTTATATAAATTGTATAGAGGTAAAATATCTTGTTTCAATAAAGTAAAAATATTTAATTTGGACTTTATTGGTTTGATTCATTTCCTTTAGGCTTTTATTGTAGAGTACAATATATAAAGAATAAGCATGGTTTTCACTACATCTGACTTTAATTAAGCTGATCTCATCTTCATAAAATGTAATACTGCCTTTAGCTCCCCTCCGCGTGCGTCATCCCCCAGGGGAGAGCTTTATACCAGGCCAACCAAACTGGGCTTTTTTGTAAGATGAGTGTCATAAACAGATAGTAGGAGTTAATAGCACAGAAGTACTTTATATCTCTTTTGACTGAAAAGGGTTAACAAGTTCAGTAAGCCTGGCTGTCACCTGACGAGAGGACCAATCAGGGGCAGGATACTTTCAAATCTTGAGGGAGGGAAGTCTTTGTATGGGCTGTTAGTTTTTGGTTGTTGTTCACTCTGGGGGCTCAGAGGGACCAGATGGGCAACCAGGGTTTCTCTCCAATCTCCCTGATACAGGTTCTTATAGAGTCAAAATAGTAAGTACTAGGTAGAA